>NC_071441.1:36097992-36253090 GCF_017976375.1 Cuculus canorus | reverse complement strand
CATACTAAAACGCACCCAAAGAATGATAAAAATAACAATATCAACAACTACATGCTCTAGTTGTCGAGGAAAAGCAAGGGGGAATTGTAGAAACGTTTTAGATTAACGTAGGCCACGATGCCCTTGAAGGACCACGATCCAAGATATCGGAGTCCATGTCCTCAATCTCGCAAGCGGGAAGCATCTGAGTGATGAAGGCAGTTAAAAGCCTGCGCCCGAAAGCTGTCTGTCAGGATTGTATCAGTGCACGCCAGCCTCTAGGGACTAGGCCTGAAGGTGCTGAAAGTAGGGGTCGGGTGGGGGGTATACTGGGGCTGTTGCTGTTTGGGATGGAAGACGCTGGCCTGTTTCCACAATTGTGGGGGAACCAGTGGCAGAGTAGGGGTAACACTGGGCTGATTAAACTGCGGGGGGAGCGGTGGTGGGGTTGGAGGGCGCGGGGGCTGTTGTGGTGTGGGGTGGCTAACACTGGGCTGGTTAAACAACTGCGGGGGCAGCGGTGGTGGGGTGGGAGGGCGCGGGGGCTGTTGTGGTGTGGGGTGGCTAACTCTGGGCTGGTTAAACAACTGCGGGGGCAGCGGTGGTGGGGTGGGAGGGCGCGGGAGCTGTTGCTCTTCAGGCTGGAGGCTGCTGTACTGGTCCCGCTTCATCAAGGCAGCGGGAGATGGGCTGGGTGGTCGCGGGGGCCTTTGTGGTTTGGGCTGGAGTTTGGTCTCCTGCTCCCACTTTATCCTGGTGGCTGGTGATGGTCTGGGAGGGCGCGGGGGCCTTTGTGGTTTGGGCTGGAGGTTGGTCTCCTGCTCCCACTTTATCCTGGTAGCTGGTGACGGGCTGGGAGGGCGCGGGGGCCGCCAGGAGGCTGGGTACGCTGCTTTTTCAGTTGGGAGCAGCGGCTGCTGGTGGTGGATCCCGCTCTCAGCTGCGCCGGGGTGGCTCTTCTGGCTGTCTGGCTGAGAGGAGTAGCTGGCACCTTTCACCTGGGCTCCTGAAGTTGCAGACTGGGCCCTGTGAAGAGAAGATGGGGTAGAGGGACTCTCCTCCACGGCACATCCTAGAGCTGGCAAGCCTCCCCACCACAGGCTGAGCTGCTGGAACGCTTTGGCTGAGGTGGACACCTGCACCCCATGGCACCACTAAGCAGGGGGACTCTTTTAGGTAAGCCACTGGCCACAAGCAGGCACTACTGTCATCTGGCTTTCTAGGGCAATCTCATTCCCTCCTCTTTCTTGGCCTGACCTTGCTTTGCCTGCACCTGTTGCTGCTGGTGGCTGCTTCTGTCCAGGCACGGTCAGTTTGAGCTTACAGTGGCTCGTGTCAGAGGAGGCTCCTGAGAAGGCGCCCCAGCAATTACGAGGCCAAGGGAAGCATCTGACCGCAGCAGAAACCTCAACAGAGTTCTCTGGCCAACCACTACCTTACCACTCCACAGCAGCCCGACTAGAAAGGCTTTGCGGCTACCAGGAGCTACCTAAGGAAGCCATGGGGGCATGAAATCAACAACTTACTGTTTCTTCTTAATGTAACGATTGATCGCAATCCAGCAAAACACTAGAGCGATGGGCACGAAAATCACTATCACTGCGGTTCCTATCATACATTGCTGTCGCACATCTTGAGGACATAGACCACCTCCCATGAATCTCTGGGCACTGGAAACACTTGTGGTTCCATCATCAGGCACACCTGGAGGAGCAATTTGCAATGTTAGTGCCTCCTGGTAAGCTTGTAGCATGTTTGATGTAGCAAGTCCTCTGTTTCACACCACTGCTAGCGCCTGGAGCCCTGCTCCCATCCTTTGGGACGGCTTGCCCCACAGAATCGAAGTCAGAAAGACAGAAGGAGAGCATGTGGAGTAGCACGGCTGCGTGACCACTTGCTGCTTTAAGGGACACGGACAAATCCCGTCTCTGCAGCAGCAAGTGCCACCCTGAGCTCTCTCCCATCCCTGGGCAAACTCCTACACATGGAAAGGACAGAACCAGGCCTTCTCAAGAGGTGCTGCAACTTTACTCTCTCTTGCTGGCATTTCTCCAACATTGGCACTGCTTGCCAGCACATGCGGATTGCAAGGCCCTTCTCCCAATTAGGGACCCCACCAAGACCGCTCAGTACCTGAGCCCATTTGACAAAAGCCATATGTGCTGCCGCAGTGGTCTTCTGCGGCCTTAGACGGAATTCTTACTCCTCAGTCTGGGAGTCAGGGCTCCACTCTGCACCTCAATTCATGCAAGCACAGTGCTTTGTGCCGCTTTTGTGCCTTGGGCCTCCAGGCACTCAAGGCAAGCTCTGGGATGCAGCTACAGTGGGGGCTGGATTCAATGGAGAGTCACATTTCCCATCATCTGCAGAACAAAATGCAGATGCCTTGAACCCAAAACACTTCCAGCTTTGCCTGCTGAAGTGACGTCCAGGAGCAGGCACTGGGGGACGAGCCTGCTGACACACAGCAATCCTGATGGGGGACACCCTCTGACCGTGGGACAGCAAATACCTGGCATGCCCAGGCCGTGCATGGCGTCTGCCTCTTCATCTGGCAGTGAGCCGCTTTTTCCTCCTGGAAGCACTTCCTCCAGCACAGCCTCTCGGTCCGCCGCTTGAGAAAGAAAGTGGAAAGGGTGCATCAGTTGGAACCGTTCCTTCCCAGGGAGATGGCAACTTCAGGAGCCAGTACTTGTCAAAGACTCTGATAAGGTTTACAAACAAGGCCTGGGCTTTTGAGGCTGTGCCTCCTCACTACTGCACACAACAGCCACGCCTGGGCTGGGAGACCAGGAAACTGCACGTCATCCTCTGCTCTGCACTATCTGTAGTACAACGAGCACAACGGAAAAGCCTGAAAAATCAGTACCTCTACCGAACTTCTAGCACTAGCAAGGGGCATCAGCACTGCTTGGGACTTTCTTCCTGCCTTGCAACTGGCCCAGGGAGAGAGCACTGCAGCACTTGAGCTTTTCAGCACGCAGCAGGCCCTGGAACCTGTGCACCGAGGTCTGCGCAAAACAGCTCTGACCTGTGATGGTAAAGCTGGGGCGGCAGCCGCCCCTGGCACTTGGCTTGAACCACAACTGGCAGCAGAGGCTCTGCACCATCTCGGGGCCTGGCCAGCACCTGGCTGCAAGTTGTGAAGCCCAACATTGCTGCAGCAAGCCTCAGATCAGTCCCTTCCTGCTGCACAGCCCACAGCACGCCCAGACGTGCAACTAAAACCTGCAATTGCTGAGGCTGACAGAGTGAAAATTACTCACCGAGACTTCTCTTCGTTTCCTCCAGTGTTTCCTGCATAATTTCCAATTGCTCCAGCTTCATTTTTCTTTCTCTTTCAGCCTTGTACTTGCCTGTTGGAGGACCTTAACAGAAAGTAGTCCATTTGATTTCAGGTGAGTAAATTATAGAAAACCATTGCTCAGTGCGTGAGGTCAGCAAGACAAACTCCTCACCTCTGCGGTGCTTCCCGGGTGGTAGCAAGGCACCAATCCGCAGAGCTGGAGAAGTCTTCCCTACAGGCACATCTGTAACCAAACAGCCAGAGAAGCTTCTGTCATCTGTTGCGATCTACATCGACAGAACTGAATCGCAGCAGCAGTAAAGGAATCAGCCAAGGAGAGGGCACACACGTGCAGGTCTCCATCCCCTCCCTGCAGCAGCTTGGGCTGTCTGGCTTTGACCTTTGATCTGGCAGCCCTGGAATGGATGAAAAAGCTATGACATACCCATGCGATCTTCCACAGCTTCACTCCTGGAACCCTTACGGGAAGCTCGTTCACCACCGTCTACTGGCACGGCTGCAAAAAAGCATAGGACACAACAACTCCTGTGGCACATTTCAGGATACTTCTTCAGATCCGAGGGGCAGGGAGGGCCATTCCAAGTGAGGCCTACTCTACGGCACGCATCTCCGCTTTGCGCTCAGGAACATGGCACAAAGATTTGTTTCATTCCTGCAGCGGCACCATGCGAAGATCAAACGAACCGTGCACTGAGCTACTGGGAGAAAGGACCCCCTGGAGCTTGCACCAGATGTAAACTCAATCCCAAAAAGCCTGTTGGCTCAGCAGCTGGCACCAGGAGCAGCTCTCAACCCCAGGGGGTCCGCAAAGACTGGTTTGCAAGGGAACCAAGCCCGGGGCACATCACTGAGCCAGACCTGTTCCCTCTATCTTCTTCTCCATGATCGTGCACTGGCCATGTAAGGAGCAACTTGCATTTCACACCAAAAGAAGATTAAAATGCAAACGCTCCTTCCTCCCACTGACTTCCTTATGGGATTGCTCTCAGGTTTGAGGAGTGGAGCGGGCCAAGAATTCGGGAAGCTCTCAGCCTTGAGAGGAGCTCAAGGAAAATCACACAAGAATAAGATTTTGCCAGAGTTGCAATGTGTATTCTTACAGGAAAAGGATATTGGGAACTTACCTCCAGGAGGCCCCAAGGGCTCCAAACCGATATCCTCCCACGCAGGTCGATAATCATTGCCTCCGTCTTCATCTACAAGCAAAGACAGAAGAGGAATGTTTCCATCGCTTGATGGGACACTCTGCTCCCTTAGTGATCTCCGGGCACTGCAAGGGCCTCAGGGAACGACACGGAAGCCAGACGTGTGTCGAGGTTGCCAAAGATCCAGAGGGGGCTTTTGCTGACAATTGGCAGCTCCCCAAGTCCCCATTCCCGGGCCACGTGCAGCAGCCCTGGAGGAGCGGAAGGACCAATATATGGCCCTCTCACACACACAAGAGGAAATCCTTGCTAAAGCACTGGAGGGAAAAAGCCATCATCCACGCTTCTCAGGCAGAAGAGCTCGCGGCCTAACGAAAGGCTGCAACAATGCCACCCCCTCACCTGCACCCGATGCTCGCCATGGAGCAGCCTGGGCTGCCCTTGCATGCAGGGCCACTAGGATGAGGAGGACAAAGAGGAGGCAGTGGATGGGGACCATGGCCCCTGAACTTCCACCGTGTTGCTGCTGCTGCTGCTGCTGCTGCTGCTGCTGCTGCTGCTGCTGCAGTAGTGATGGCGGGGGGCTGAGCACTTGGCTTTTCTAGGCAGCACAGCACTGCCGGGCTTTGTGACCTCAGCCCTGCTGTGACCTCACGGCTGGGCTGAGGCTGTGGGTGGTGATCATGGACAGCTGGTGGAACACTAGTTCTTCCCCTTGGTGGAAGCAAGTTAACACCTACAGTGTTATTTAGCCCATTCTCCATACGTTACAATTTACTCCTAACGTGGTCATCAGAGAAATGGCAAGTGCCCTGGAGGAAAGCTGAGAGTTAATTCACGATTGCTGTGGGTGTCTCCTGGCATCCCAGCCCAAGAGACACTTTCTTCTTTTATTAGTGTGCTCTTAATTTTTTCTAATTTTGAGATAAACTGCAATTTTATAGAGGAATACATTTTTACTTACATACATGACACACAGTAATGCTCAGCTCTCTTGCCTACTGCTTCACAGTAGGTGCGTGCTGCTGTGTGTGCGTATTTTAAGACGCATAGGTGATCTATCCGTTAAAACCGTTGAAGAACACTGGAGTAAGGGGATAAAATTTAGTTGCTGTGGTGTTTCTGAAGCTCCTGTTTCTAATCGTTGTAATCATTCTAGGAGTGTCCCATTTAGCCTGTAGTAGTTATATTCTTTCTTTCTAGAATTCCCACTTCCTGTGAGAACCTTGGTACTGGATGTAGCAAAGACATGTGAGATGACTTTCATAGATTGAACTTTCTTTTATCAAACAAAGTAATTATCTGCATGGAGACTTGGGCAGCCTGCTTTAGTTGGATGTCCCTGCCTATGGCACGGTGGTTGGAACAAGAAGATCTTTAAGGTCCCTTCCAACCCTGACTATTCTATGATTCTATGATTTTTGCTCTTTCTAGGTATACATTTTTCTACAAGTGCATCCTTATTTTAGAGACAGTTGCTTTAGGCAGAAAAATATCTCAAATAGTAAATAGTTTAACCAGAAAAATAGTAAATTGTTTAAAATAGTAAATATGCTTAACCAGAAAAATACATAAAGTAGTTATATATGTGTAACAGACAACAGAGAACAGTAGCACAGCCTTCCTTAGCAAGGAAAGCTTAGTAAAATTCACCGTAAATGTACTCAAATGTATCAACCAACCCAACACCAAATACAACATATTGGTGTCAGTAAGCTGATGTCAAACATTCAGATTGGTATCTGTCAAAAAATGAAAGTTGTTGAAATTAATATAAAAATGAAAATAAAACAGAACAAAACTGGGTGAAATACAGCCTGAATCCAAATCTCCATTAGTTAAAATGAAGGAAGAATAACATAGTTCAACAGCAGCAAAGAACAGTATAAAGAAGTTTTCAACAATTTACTTCTGCTTTCCTTGTTTTTAGTCTATACAAATTTTCCTTAAGTACATTGAAGATTTCTATTTATGAGTTGAGGCACTACCTTCTACTTTCCTTGGTCTAGAAACACTTTTTGTAGTGCTTTTTCAGAAACTTTGGAGAAAATGTGCTTCACATGTTTCATAGAATCATAGGATCATTAAGATTGGGAAAGACCTCTGAGATCAACAAGCAGCTTTTGGACATAACAGTGCTAAAAGATGTGTTATAGGAATGAAAAACACTTTTCTTCTGTTCTTCAGCAACGACTTGAAAGTATGTATTTTAATTCTAAAAAAAATCAAAAGAAAGATTTATTTGTTATACCTCCAAAGTCTGTAAAATTATTTAATGTCTTTTTAATAAACTGAAGAGTAAAATGGAAGCTGTAGATGCAAGCAATGTTAGGGTAAGAATTTTCATCAGATTGTAGATGAAGTTTATTGTGCCTGAATCCAAGAAATGTTTTACATATACCATTTTCTATAAAGAATAGATCTGAAAACATGCTGGGGCTCATAGGAATTTTTATAAGCCAGTCCTTCAATCCTTACTTTACGTTTCAGTGTAGTAGAAGGAAAGTTATTTTTATTTGCAGGATATTCAATGCCAGGAATATACAGCTACTGTCTTAGAGAATATAAAAGTACAAAGTGAACACTATTTATAGTTTAATGAAGGCCACGACAAATCCAAAGTGCTGGGCTTCTTTTTTCTGTACAGGTATAGCAATTTTTTCATTGCTGTTTCAGTAATGCAGACTGGCAATGAGAATTGTCATCTATTCAGCTGTGTCCTAGTAGAACTCTCTATATCCTTATCACACTCCAAACCGCCAAATTTATATTATGAACATTATATCAATATAGGATATTCGAATATCCTATAGTAAATTACAGTATTAATTACTTACAATGCATGTTATACTACATGGCAAAAAAATATCTACCAATTGCCTTAGAATATTATTGCTTTACAAATATGAAAGCATAACAAAATCCATTTTGCATTATGAATGTATAGACTCATAAAAATATGGAATAATGCGGGTCGGAAAGGATCTTTAAAGGTCATCTCTATTCCCCTGCAGGGTCTGGAACGTTTTTTAGACAACTTGAGCAGTCACCTTCTTGTTCAGTTTTCTCTTCTGTACTGCAGCAGAACTCTCTTCTTTCTCAGATTTAGGAGTAGCCACACAGAGCAATAAAAACTCCAAATATGCATGTTATTATGTTGGGGTGTTTCATCCCTGCAAAAAGTAAACATAGCATTGAATCTTAAAATTGCTGGAAGGAAGCACTACAAAGAGGATGGAAGGGGCCTCTAGTGATCACCTAGCTCAGTGCTGATACTCAAAGAAGAAGGAGCTATACCAGATTGCTCCAGAGCGGCACTTGGGGGTGCTGGTGGATGAGAAGCTCGACATGAGCTTGTGGTATGCTCTTGCAGCCCAAAAAGCCAGCTTCATCCTGGGCTGCAGCAAAACAAGCATGACCAGCAGGTTGAGGGAGGCAATTCTCCCCCTCCACTCTGTTCTTGTGAGACATCACCTGGAGTGCTACATTCAGTTCTGGAGTCCTCAGCACAGGAAGGACATGGAACTGTTAGAGCAAGCCCAGAGTAGGGCCACAAAGATGCTCAGAGGGCTGGAGCACCTCCCATATGAAGACAGGCTGAGAAAGTTGGGCTTGTTTAGCCCAGGGAAGAGAAGGCTCTGGGAAGACTTTATAGCAGCCTTCCAGTATTAGAGGAAAGATGAGGAGGGGCTTTTTATCAGGGAGTGCAGTGATAGGATGAGGAATAATGGTTTTAGGCTGCAAAAGGGGAGATTTTGATTAGGTGCTGGGAAGAAATGTTCTACAGTGAGAGTGGTGAGGCACTAGAACGGGTTGGCCAGAAAAGTCATGGAAGTCCCACTCCTGGATGTGTTCAAGGCCAAGCTGGATGAGGCTTTGAGCAACCTGACTGAGCGGAAGGTGTCCCTGGCATGGCAAGGGAATTGGAACTGGACGATCTTTAGGCTTCTTTTCAACTCAATCCACTCTATGATCCTATGATTCTATGATCCTATGATTCTAAGACCATTGTATTCACAGTTTCATAAGCATCCAAAATGTTTGTTTCTTTCAGGAATTGGACAAATTCTAAAACACATAAATATTTCAGGCAGATCTAGTAATTTTAGGTCAACTATCACTTCTCATTGGAACATGCCATATAACTGCCAAATGAAATCATTGCAGCTTCCGTTTTACAAGCCTGTCTCTTCCCTACTGCTGGCTATTTTGTTTTGTCCAAGATTCAAAGTTCTGGCAAATATTCTTTTTAGAAAGCTTAAGTTTGGAATATAGCAGGAAAGTCTGTATGTATTTCATGGAGAGTATTTTGTGGGTCACAACAACCCTATAAAATGCTACAAGCTTAGGGACAAATGGCTGGAAAGTTGCTTGGTGTAAAAGGAACTGGAGGTGTCACCCATCATCAGAATATGAGCCAGCAGTCTGCCCAGGTGATCAAGAAGGCCAAGAGTATCTTGGCTTTTATCAGAACTACTGCAGTCAACAGGGTTATGGAAGTGATCTACCTCCCGTAATTGGCACTGGTGAGGCTGCACCTCAAACACTGTGTTCAGTTTCGGGCGCCTCCCTACAAGAAAGACACTGGGGTGCTGGAGTAGGTCCAAAGAAGACCAGTGAAGCTGGTGAAGGATCTAGAGTAAAAAAACTTGTGAGGAGCAGCTGAGTGAACTGGGATTGTTTAGTTTGGAGAGAGGAGGCTGAGGGAAGACCTTATTGCTCTTTACAACTACCTGACAGCAGGCTCTAGCAAGGTGGGTGTTAGTCTGTTCCCCCAAGTAACAAGAGAAGGGACAAGAGTAAAAGGCCTCAAGTGGTTCCAGTGAGGCTTAGATTGGATATTAGGAAAGATTTCTTCACGAAAAGGGTTATAATCACTGGAGCAGGCTGCCGAGGGCAGTGATGCCATCACCACCCCTAGAAGTATTTCAAAGACATGTAAATTTGCCACTTAGGGACATGATCTAGTGACAGACTTGGCAATGTTAGTATTTCAGTTGGACTCAATGTTCCTAAGGGTCTTATCCAAACTAAATTATTTTTTTATTCTATGATTTAAGGTTTGTATACCTGTTCCGTGTTCTTAATCTCCCCTTTCACAACCCTTTTGAGTTGTGAGGGAGAAAGACATCTCAGTGTAAGTCAGTGTTCTGGAGGCTCAGTAGTTATTTGATTATAAAAAAAACACAGGAGTAACTTATCTTCCTCCAGGGCCTGTTGAGTCAGAGGCTGGCAAAATGTCAGATTGTTATCCTATTAGTTTAGCATAGAGGTCTATTCAGAGAATTTTCAGATTCTAAGTCAGCCGATGACCTGAAAGGATGACTTTACGGACTTATGCAATAGTATTTCTCTTCTTCAGTTTGTTTCCTTTGTCGTGAGATGTGTAATGCTTATATTGTGCACTGAACGAGGCAAAGATCTTGAGGACAAAAAAAGTAGGAAACCATGAAGTACAGCCTCCACTCAAGAGAATTTAATTAAACGTATTTGTTTTCTGACTTTGCAACTTGCGTGGGACAGGAGGGGGTGATACATTTCATTTACCTGCTTCTCAGTTGTTGAAGGCAGCAAGAAGTAGGTTTAAAATGGTTTGAGGGCCTGGGAGTAGGAGTGTTAATAATTTTGCTGGAATCTCCTCGCTTTATGGATCTTCTCCAAACTTTCAAAACAAAAATTAAATACATGAACAACCTACTCTCCCCCAAACAAATATTTATTTTGCTTTTCCTTTGTTTATTACATGTTAACTTTCAGGAAACTAGCAAGATCACAGGGGATGAAATGAAATATACGGACTTAGAATCCTGCTTTCCTGTATTATGAACATGTTATGCTGGCAACACACACGATGTGTTAGATGTATAATGAAATTATGTGGAACATATTTGGTGGTTTCCCTTCTTTTCACAGTATACAAAAACAATTTCTCTTAACAGTCTTGTTGCAGAAGCCTACTACTGTGTAGAAACACAGACACGTTTTCTTACCCTTTAAATACATATCCAAGTTTCTGCTAAGGCCTTTTGGCACAATAATGCAGGATATAGCCTTATAACTGTACAACAAACCCTGCAGGACTGGGGACTGACCGAGTTTAAAAGACTCCAGTTTGCAAATTGAACAGTTCTGAACAGTTCAGCGCTTTTCATTAATGCTTAAGAGAAGAAAACATTTAGGCTTAACCAGTTTACAGCCAAGACACTGCTGCCCTCAAGTGTCCATCAGGCAGTGACACCTGAGCTGGGTTGCAACTCTAAGATCTTCTACAACGCATACGGATGAAATATGTAAACTCTAAGTGGGTTAACATGAATTTATGTTTTTCTTCATTTTTTTCTGCGAGTTACAAAAGAAACAGAAGAACTTTTTCACCGAGTTAGCTTTAGACAATAAACAATCATTACTTAACCTACTCCTGCAATTCCATCTAAAAATCATCTGAGTTGATGTCTTTTGCCAGTCTTTCCAGTTCAATAGGCACAGCAACTATTGACTCTGTCAACAACTATAGCCTGTACACAAAATCTCAATTAGTTTCCACAATGAGCCTGAAAAGACTGGTTTGTTCCCTTGTTTGGATTATTCTGGGTGAAGGACCAGCTCACACAGATGCTAAAATTCTGGCTCATTTTTAGTTCCTTTTAATCCATTATTCAGTTTATTATCTGATATATATATTATGAGAAAATTCATTCAGAATTCAAGTAATAAGCTCTAAACTTTTGAAGGAGATGTGATTAATTCCACATACTTCACACAGAATTTGCATCTCACCTTTGTAGACAAAACTGAAGTCAATCAAGGCGTCACTACTGTCTTTGTAGTGGATTATGTCCTAAAGTTCAGATTTGTTCCTGCATGACATCCAACAAGGGAAGACAATTATTTAAAAACCTTATAGGACTTCAGCGTTTCATAAAAGGCCAATTCCTAAAATGTTTCTGCACTCAAAACTTACTCAGTAGGATACTGCTTAAATCATGAAGCCTAAAGCTGTCAAACTCTACATATAAGTAAGTTTTCCAGATTTTTGAAAGTTTGATTTAATATACAGGCCACCCCGGCCTCAAAAGACGGTAAATGAATGTGTAGGTAAACAGAAGTGTTTCTTTGTCTCATGCAAGAATCTATGATAAGAGTTGTCCTGGAGAAATAATCACATAAAATATGATGATAAGAGGTCTTTTCCGCTTAACAGCTTTAGACTGCTTCAAAAACACAGTTCACTGAGACTCTGATGGTGGAAAATCGGACAGCTTTGGTGCTCCAGCAAAATATCTTGGCTTAGCATATTTTTAAATGTAGAGTTCTCTAGTATTACTAAAATCAAATAATTTCATGTGCACAAAGATGATTTGAGGTGTGAATTCTTCCCTTTCTTTACATTTTGGCTTCCAAAATCAAGGGAGCTTAATTGTGAAATTAATTTCATAACCATCTGCCACACTCTGTCCTTTACTGTTTTTGTTTTAAGCTGAATGTGTTTGTAATGCTTGACAGAATCAAAGGTACTACAAGTTTTAGAATGATACAGGTGTTTTACTAATACAGAAAGATTTTTCTTACCCATCTTGATTTTACCTTTCAGTTTAATTTGGTATTTAATGAACAGGCATGAATGTGGATATATTCGTACGGTTAACATGATTGTTAAGAGCAGGAATAATTGCACTGTATTTAAAATAGGAGATAAATAGCCTTAGGTCATGTTTACCTCTGTCAGAAACAGAACAGTTATTGCAGTGCTCGCTTACACCAGGCCTGGATTTATACACTCAACACTTGAACTACTGAAGTAATTTGAATATACACAGAATGTTTACTGTAAGAACTTTGCAAAAAAGTTTTTCACTACTATGATTCCAGATGTATAATCAAAGCACTAATTATTGATCCTGTTTGCTGCAGTTTTTCAGAGCTCTAGTTTCTCATGCCTTCAACTCTACTATAAAAAGCTTTTCAGCAAGAATCACAAGATCTGTTTTGTGAAAGAGGTAAACAAACAATGGGTTGTCCTGTAGAATGTTTTCTGACCTTGGTGCCATACTTGAATTTCTATTACAAAGTATTTTTCACTACAAATAAAACACAGGGTCTGGCATAGTAGGCTTAAATCCTCTCACCTTGATTAAATAGGCTTTAAAGAGGGAGCTATGCAGGGTTGTCATGAAGGACCTTCTCTAAAGGTCCTGGAGTGTGCCACAGAGCTTTCCCATGATTGTTTGCTAATGTAGCCTGATCAAACATGCTCAACAGCCAAATGCACACAGTTGCTTATTCCTATGCAAGAAACTGGAATTAGTGAACTTGCAATGTTATAGACTGTAAAATTGAGGGATAAGCATTGTCTTCTTATACTGTGTGCATGAGGTGCCTAGCGCAATGTTGTCCTGATCAATAAAGAAAGGTCTTCAGTGATACCCCACAAAACAAATGAGAAATAATCATTATGACAATAGTATAACAGATTGTCCCAATTAAATTGTTAACGCAAAAAGCAACACTTCTGACTAACAGATTTGTTGTAGAAACAGATGTTACAGAACAAACCTTAAGAGAATCTAATAAATTCTGTTAGAAAATCAGATTTCTAGGTTATTCAATTAAAGATCCTGCATAGTGCTGTTATTTTTTTACCTAAGACTTTAAAAGTTCTTTAGAAGCCTTACAGATAATAAATAGATGTTCAAATAGGTGAGTACCCTGCCCATTTTATAAGCTGTTTTCTTCAGGTTTTTGAATAATTTTATAAGTAAATGGATGTTCTTTCATTAAGGTAGTACAAAGCAGATGGGCCTTCATATCTGCTTGATTCAAGGAGGAAGCACATGATCTTTTATAAACCCAAGCAGGCATTAGTCAAGATGCTTTCTACCTTCAAAGCAAATCCATTTTGTACATCAGAACACTCATCCCAAGATGCAGAAGCGTGGATGAGGGAAACTTGATGGTAAGAATTACTACCTTAATGATACCAGGACAAACTGGGAATATGGAATTAAGATTTAGGCCCTCTTCAGAAAGAAGAAGGAAACTTCTGCTGGCAGCAATATAAACAGGATGTATTTTCTGGAATATTATTCTCATCTTCATCTAATGGTAGTCTGATTTCCCTACATTTAATAATAATGCAAATTTAAATTAATTTGAGAAACATTGTTGGAAACAGCAGTTACATCATTCTGTTCAGGTCATGTTTTTACTAGAGTCTGACAAATAATGTTTGCAGGTTTTCTGATGAAAAGACACACTCTACTAATTGGTATGTATTAAATTCAGGTAGCTTTTAATATTACAAATTATTCCTATCGTAAGACAGCTAACATTCTTTCATTCTTATCAGATTAATGAAGAAGAGTCTCCTGCCACTAATATCAGCTTCCCAGGAGAAGTAGAAGACTTTTGCAATCAACACTGATACCCTACAGTATGTTATGTTTCCATGAAATAGTCATCCTTTGGGAGTTATTATTGAGACATTCTTCTCTTCCCGCTTTTCCTGCTCCTGCTGCCCACAACCCACTCTTTCATTTCAATTAACTCAACCAGAAATTAGTCATTTTTCCTGAGATGTTGGCATTTTTACAATGAAATGAATTTGCTCTAAGATAAATGGTTGACTTTTTGAGTTGGCTATCAAAGGGTCACATCAGAGACCCAGTGTGTTGGGATGTGCAGTTAGCTTGTCTTAATCTTTTGCTGAATGCAGGAGCCTAAGAGAGAATTAGAAGATGATGGTTCTCTTTTTTTTCTTCTTGCATTATCCTCTAGAATGGACAAAGTTCTGTTACTTATTTATGATTATCTTTCTCTTGATAGCTGCATTTCAAAAAAATTTAGATTTGTTGGGAAGGAGGGAGAATTTTAAATACAGTTTTCAGACAGCAAAGAAAGTAGTGGAAATTATGTAATTTTTCTAAGCTGTTTTCTCTCAGACTGGTGTGGCAGCAGGGCAAAGTCAAAGGAGAAATACCCACTGGAAGGTAACATCATTACATTTACAGCACATTGTGACAAGGTAATGACAGATTTCACTTCTCTGTCTAAAATTATTTTCCTTATGGCATGTAAAAAACATATCATGACTCATTTTCAGAGTTCTGACAGAGACAGCATCTACAGGAGTATCTATACAGTCTTCCATTCTGTGGCTTGCTGAATAGTGGTGTTCTCAGACAGCCTAGTCAGAAGATGGAAAGGAAGCATCTTCCAGACCCTGATCCTGCCTTTGGCATACCTGAGCTATATGTACTACAGCATTGGGTACAGCATGTAAGCCTAGATTTCCAAAAGGACTCTCCAGCTTTTGTTACTGAAAGAAAGTCAGTAGAATAGTGACTGAATAGCATTACTTTCTAGTGGCTTTTTGACTTTTGAAAGCAATCAGAAAAGTGAGCTGTTGTCCACTTGAATAAGTAACATTGCAGTTAGAATTCTTACAGGATATCCAGGACAGATAAAAGAGTAACTTAAAACTCGTTTCACCCTGTTAGTGAGATTTTTTTCCAGCACTAAGGTAAGGGCCATAGGCAGCACAGTGTGGATATTTCCTGAACGCTTTCCAAGGGTGTTTGAGTGGAAGATTAATTTCCAAGAATACAGTTGCAAGTGATAAGTTCAGATAAGAAGTTAAAAAAAAAAATTATTTGTTCATTTCCTCATTTTGTGATCTCATTTGCCACACCAGCGGTCAGCCTGCAGAGATGCCTGTGAAAGTGCTGACTGGCAGGTCTATTGCTTTGAAAGTTCATCCATGCTGCTGTCATTGGGAAATTTGTGATCCGAAACTGGAGATTGGGTACCTTTTTTGATACTTACTTGGACACTTCCCCACAGTATGAGGCTTCTTTTTCTTTCACTAGGACACGGGAAACACCTAGGGTGGCTAAGAACTCACTGAAATTGCATTAGGATGTTAAAGAGCATACTACCCACCAGTTTCCTGGTCAATGAGATTTACTTAGAGAATTGATAATAGATTTCCCCAGATCCCACATTTACCTTCAGTCCTTAAAAAGTGATAATAACTGATGAGCTCCTTCAGTCTTTCCCCCACATTTTTCTTTTTTCCTCCATAAGTCAGAGGGGTATTTTTAAGGTGGTATAAATATTTGTCTGTCTACCTATACAGATAGGAAAGACTCTGCATAAGATACTGATCTGAGTGTGGTGACCTGTATATTTTATTATAAGTTATCTGTTTTTTTGGAAGAACACATGGGTCCAAAGATTGCAATAAAGTACCAAGTAATAATATAAGGAAATAAGCACTAGATGAGTAAAATTGCAAAAATGGGTTAGTCAGGAAGCACAGTTTTTAATTGCAGGATAGAATAACACAGCATACAGAGTGTCCTAATTAATCTTACACTAGGCAACAAAACAAGAGTGTACACCTCTTTGTATCTGCTCGGAACTGTACAAAAGGATATCCAAGCACAACACTAATCAATTAATTGCAAATCTGTGAGATGTAATGTTAACCGTGTAATGTAATACACTTACTTTAAGGGTAAATTCACATTTTTAGTCTTTTTAAGAAAAGTTACTGTGCCCTCTGGTAACTGTCTGGAATCTCAAATGCAAGTCTGGACAACATTTTATGGGTTAACTCAGGTTACAATACTTTGCTACACAAGTTTGCTAGACAACTTCTGTCCAACTCCTTATTTTCTTGCAGAAGACTGCAAGATACGGCCCTATTTATCTCTGTTAATAGCAATCCTCACACACAGGCTGAGAGCCTTTTTCTTCTGTTCTGTGATGAGCAGTCACTCACACAACTTATACTAAAGGAGTGTGTGTCATCAGTTATTTAATGGAAATAAAGAAAGTTAGATTAACCGTGGACTTGCACCATGCAGTGCGGACATGTAGCAGTAGCATAACTGCTTAAGGCAATTGTTTTCATTTCTAACAGTAAGAGAAAAATAAATCATTCTGGGTTTTGTTGGGGTTTTTTTGTATATTTCTTTGTTTTTTCATTTTCTTCATTTCAGTTTGATAATTTTTACAGTTTTTTTTTTATCAGTTTCTCTTCGTTTAAGTAACTAACATGTTTGTGAATCTCGAAGCCCGAGAAGTTATAAAAATGAAGTGAATTTGTATGCCTTTCTGCTGGCAGTACTCAATGTCTTCACATTAATACTGTGTTACACGTGTTTTGCCCTTTCTCCATGGCCAATCCTGTTGTCTGATGTAACTTTTACCCCTACACAGTATGTATCATGGCTTCTTGTGACTCTTACTTTTGAGCCTTACCTTACTGTGTGCAATTTTTGGTGTTGCATCAATGAGGAATTATTTCCACCTGCAGATTCCTTTGGTGGCAGAAAGACTGTAAGGAACTAGAGCTGTAATAAAAAACATCTTTGATTCACTTTTCGAGGAGATGTTAGGATAGATAACATGTATTGAAATACCGAAGATGTGGGGACACTTCTTTGTCCTTTCCTAGACTCTGAACCACCCCTGTAACACCAGCAGTTTCTCCAGAGAGAAACCACAGTTTATCCGGAGGAGGAGATCAATCCAAGTCTGTGCACCTTCAAAAAAGACTAGCCTATGTTTCCTCAGGACTTCCACTGCTGGTCAAAATGCCTCCTGAATACATCTTATAAAACATCTGGGATTAAAATGTACTTTATCTATATAAAATATTTTCTCATAATATTATTGTCCTTTCTGACATTACAAACAAACTTTCATTTCATCTATTGTCTTTTGAACATTTTCTTGTCAGCTTATTTCAAATACAGCTATTTTTATTATGATAACCCCTATGTATTTTTATGGGATAAGGACTTTGTTTTCAGGCATGTCAATCTTCCTGGACTCACCCTTTCAGTATGTGGAGAAGGAAAGATATCTGCCTGACAGAATCTTCCTATATGTGATTACATGATTACCCAGAATCCTACTTATTACTCCTCCATAGCTTTCATTGCAGCAATAATTCACCTGACAAGGCATATAATTATACAAGTAGCCTAGACTTGCAAACATTCTCACTTCACTGAAAGGGTTGTCAAGCATTGGAACAGGCTGTCCAGGGAAGTGGCTGAGTCACCATTCCTGGAGGTGTTTAAAAGATATGTAGATGTGGTACTTAGAGACGTGGTTTAGTGGTGGACTTGGCAGTGTTAGGCTTATGATTGGACATAAGATCTTTTCCAACATAAATGATTCTCTGATTCTGGGATTACATTTTACACTTGTAATATGAAGAACACCTAGGACAAAATCCACGACAGAGAGGGGCCTTTTAATGCACTAGTACTGTATTTCTTTTATTTTGTATCTTTTTTTTTTTTCTGTTGTACTTTACAGCAAAGATTAAAAGAAAAATACCACTACAAAATAGAAAATCCTATGTTGTAGCTGCAGCCAGGTGATGTTTGTTCATCATAACCATGCAGGGAAAACAACATTGAAAGCAATTCTCCTAAACCTGAGTCACAACAAACAATTGCTTTTGCTGATTTAAATGTTCTGCAAGAAATTAGTGTTTATTTAAGTAATATACTGAGTGGTGATCTCTTCAGTTTTTACATGTATAGTCAATGTCTATGAGTTATTTTTTGTCTCTTGTTTTCTATACTTCAGTTTTTGTCAAATCTCATTAATTTGCATTGTTTTAAACGTAGGACAGAATGCAGTTTAATAGTCCTATTTAACAATGAAAAACACATTTAGCAGTGAGTTGCAAAGTTGAATATACAAAGGCTTTTTTTTCCCACTAAAATATTACTTTTAGAAAGAGGGATCAATGAGGCTTTTGACTTAACATCACTTATGAAAAGTGCCATCAGTTTCCAAATATTCCCATCTTTCTCATCTGCAGACAGAAAATGAGCATTTGGTAAGGTATGTAATATACTTGTTTGGTCTTCTCCCCAAGTCACTGTAATGTCTATTTTTACTATCTGCCTATCTAACAAAGGAGACTTTTATTAGTAGTCTTCAAGCTTGTGTTATCTTTTCCACTCATGTCTTGTGAAGCTTGAGCATATGTGCTTTTCTCAATACTGCGTAACTTTTAGTACCTCTGCTTGTTTTATGCCTGGTACTGTCCAGAGAATGCACCTCTTTGGTGTATGTGCTTTTTTTCACAGTGCTACCTGTAAACTCTGACTACGTTTTTTTTGTCTGTTTGTTTCTATAACACTTTCCTTTGAGTTGTCATGTGTTTTGTTACTTGGTTTTTACTTTACCTTTTCACTGCTCTGAACATACCAAACACTGAAGTTCTCTCTCTACATACAAAACTTCTTTTACGCTGTGAGTTGCATACGAAAATACTGTATGATCAAACATGACTTAGGGTGGAGAGACTGGAAAAATCTCTCACGCTTTCCTTTATGCTTCCCTGACACAACAGACAGTGTGTCTCTTGAAAACACTCCTCTTCCTGTTCCAAGGCTGTAGCATTTCAATACTTTGAAACATTGTTGTGTAAGAGAGATACAGAGGTTATTAACAAACTTTCATTCACAAGTTTTTTGTAGTTAGGTACTCTTCGTGTAATCTGATTTACACTGAAGGCTTTTCACTTTTGTTCAAATTCCTACATTTAAATCTTCAGCAGAGCAGAAGGATGTTCAGTGATATAATGGTTGAGACTTATAAACCCTTCCAATGGACAGTCGCTAAATTCCTAACTTACTGTTAATAATAAGCTACTTCGTTGAGACCTTTGTCTTCTCCCTGCTCTCATCTAAAGCTAAATCCTTTGAAAGCATCTCTTATTGCTTCAGAAGGAGAGCACTCTGTAGCTAGATGGCAAAAAAAAACTGACTCAGCCTCTGACCTCAGGTCTGCATTATCCCAAATGAGGTTTATAAGCACATGTCAAGCCAAAATGTTTGTTGAGTAAATGAGCATGAAGCTGACAGAGTTCAATTATGAACAGATTTTGATGACAGGGTATGATGGTCCCCCCCAAAAAAAAGTGACCAAATCAATATGGGTAAATGCAAGAAATATTCTGAATCTGTTCCACAGAAAAGCTGTTCCTCTTGTTTGGTCTGGAGAATAGATACAACGTGTTTGGCTTTCTGCTTCCATTGAAATCTGACTCTAGAAATCTTGACAGAATGCCAATAGAAATACACAGGATGTGTCCACATTTTGAAGCCCTGACTTGTTTATGACTGGATAAAGAGGAAAATGCAAAATGGAGAGTGCACTACCAGCCAAGAAACAAGTCCTGAAGGAGGACCTCTGACTGGAAGGAAGGAAGAAACGAAGTGAAGGCTCAAATCTTGGTAGTCATAAGGAAAACTTTTCATGAACTGCAGAGCAAACTTGAGAGTGTTCTTGAAAGGCAATATAAAAAAAATTCAAGAGCTGACAAAAGGAAGAAAAAGAACCCAGGCCAATCAGGAAATAGAAACCAAGGTATTTATCCAGTTTTCTGCCATTATTCACAGGGGAAAATCAGGCTTATGAGGGTAGTAAAGTTGTTCTTAACTCTTAATTGAAAAAAAAATTCTCCAGAAGTCTTTTAATGCCTCTGCTTTTAGTACCTTCCAAGAAAGACAGCAGAGACAATTTCAGGTTTCAGTTTCAAGGTAGAAGGCTTAGCAATATGTTAGCTACCTGTGACAGCAAAAGATCAGCATATATGTCTCTAAAAATACACTTATTCTCTCCACAAATCCATGAAAATTCCTATCTCACAGACAATTCAAGCCTCCAGTTCTACTCACCATATTTGGGACCTGATTTAAAAGAGCTGAAAGAAGCAGCTTTGTCTTGAAATACTCAGCCCTAATCCAAAAGAACCTTCAGAGGGTACTATTTGCCTCTCAGAACACTAATACAAGTAGTGTAACAATATTTAAATCTGTTGAAAAACCACTTTTGTTGTTCACTTTCATCCCCAGCCTTCTGGTGAAGGCATAAAGATGTTGTGAAATGAGTAAAAACAGGGAACTACTTAGCTACCAACAGGGCATTATAAGAAGCACATCTAACATGTCAAGATTTCAAACATTCTGTCATCTTTATAAACATTTTTTTCAAAAATAATCAAGAATTGAAATCCAGCCTGGGATCCCGACAAGAGTAAATCATCATTATTAAGGATATAAATGTCTCAAATTCAAACTAGTGTAGGAGTTAATCCTGTGTTATGGTAGTAATGCCACAGAAACTGCCTGTGCTTAAGGGTCTAAGTCAAAAAGGGGCAAACAAAGGGTCCTCTACCCTCTGCAACCTAATTGTAAGAATACAAAATGTTGTGAAGGTGGAAGACTTTTTCTTCTGTTATGTGCTGTTGCTTTCAGTGGCCATGTTTTTTCAGTGCTGCAGGCAGCCTAAACCTTAAGACAACCTTCCTTCAATAATAAGATCCTTAATTCAATACAGTTTGTAAGCACATGCTTTAACCTTATTTAGGCATGTACAACTTAAGAATACAGGTAACTTTAAGTATGGTTCTACATTTATGAGTGTTCTGCAGAGTTCTGGTGCTACAGAGCCGTGTCACAATATCTTACTGTCTACAGTGAATGTTCATAAGGAGAAAATGCTTCTTGCACTTTGGATAGTTTGAAAAATTGTGATTAATGGAATCTTTTTGCCTCCAGATCTTCTTAGATTGTTAAGCTCTGTGCCTGTGTAAGTAGAATGTGACTTCTTTAAAAAATACAGCTTTAATAAATCGGTTTCTGCTCACTCCTCTAGCCATTGACTGTCACTCATCCACAGAGCATAGCATACATTTAATGCAAATATAAACAGCTTTAAAAACAAGTCCCTCTGACTGGAATAATGTCTAGTGTGGACATAATATTGATGGCTGTAAAAACACACACATACATAATCAGCGGCTTTGGATCACTTGCAATAGTGGAATTACTCTAGTTCTTGATATTTTAAAGAGCATTAAAATATCTTAAAGAGTAAGTTCAGTGGCTCATTCATAAAAGGATGAGTGAATCATTAAACAGTGCAGTGCTTTTTTTTTGTGAATTTCAGAGATTAGCTACCAACATCTCACTAATATGTGTCTACTGCATTTCTAGCCTAAAAGTGCATATTAAGGAGAGAGAAATTTCCTCAACTGTAATGAAATATCATCACATTATGCCATTTCTTAGACATCAGCACAGAAACATGCTCCAGCATTCTTTGCCCCCTGCATTTGCAGATGATTTTACTGCTATGCACTCCACACACTTGCTTTACAATTAGCAATAAAGCATATATTGGCAAGCACAGCAAAACTGTATAAGCTAATCCTGAGAGCTCTGGACCATTCACAACTTATCTCTGAACAAACTGTGAGTCTGATATCTTTGTACCATAGCTCTGTCCCCCATTAGAATCCTACTCTTCTATCAGTATGTAACAAAGCTTTTCCAGTGAAGTGAACAAATCTCCTATTTTGGTGGCAGGTCTTATTTTGAGGAGGTAGGTCTTTTTTTTGAGGAGGATGGTATCTGGCCATCTGTGCATGCACTGGTGGCTGTTTCTTGTTAGGGGCTTGAAATTTTAGAGATTTATGAATGCCTGATTTAAGAACTCTGCAGCCTGCAAGACCAAACAGCTAGATTGAAGAGACTTGAGCTCTGCATGATTCATTTCCTGGTAGCATCTCATCAACCCCAGGTGACATCTTTTGCTTTTTATCCTACAATGTATTTTCATAAATCCTTCTGAAGTCAGGGATCAAGTGCAATCTCATATTTGGTGCAACCTGGGACCCAAGGAAGAGTAAGTCCCATCAATATTAGAAAGGCTTAGTGTAGCAGCAGGAGAGAAGACTGTAAGCTTATGGGCAATCTGTCAAGCTAGATGACTATAAGACAATAAAACGTTTGGAACAAAAGTGATTTTATTCCTGGCTGTCTTAGTTTCCAAACTAGGTTTCCAAAGCAACAACTTGAATCGAGGACCATGGAGTAAGTAAACTCAGTTAATCTTTGTTAGTTTTTCATACACAAAACAAGCTTGGCTAAAATCAGGTTAAAATGATGATATACTCAGCATTTAAAGAGCAGGGCTAAATGTATCATGTCAAGTAGCTATGATGATAAATAACTGAAAACTCCTGCTTGTCCAGAGATCAAGAGAATAAATATTTTTCTTTGTCACAGATGTCAATGTATATACAAAAAAGGATTAGGTGTATTTTCTGGAGGGAGAATAACATTGAAATGAATAAAATGTGCAATGTTCAAGGCAAACAGAGGGTACCACAAACTACAGGCACAATAACAATACTATGTCTGCTATAAACACATCTTCATTATGCTTTATACAATGTTCAATTTTCAAATGGAGTTGAATTTTGACCATATTTACAAATATGCTGTTTTCAGAGGCACACATATAGAATATGGTGAAATTTTAAACTCAGAAGCTATACTAAAAAAGAACGTGAAAAAAAAGGAATATTCTTTGACTTTGTGAATATCCGCAGTATGATGTGGACCCTAAGCAGGTGCCCAAAATTACTAAATGCTAAATAATAATGGATTACAATATGCACTGATATATACATGTGTATGTATATCAAAGTTCAATTCTGTGTTGCAGGTAAGGAGAATTCCCACTATTCACACTATTCCAAACACAAAGTACATAGGAAGACTAAGCCAGTCTTAAATGAATACAGCAAAAATGAATGGATAAATGAGTCACCTGTTACTCACTCCTTTGAAAAATCTTATGCCAATGTAGACATATTTGCAATTGATGAGTAAGAAAATGCAAAGTTAAAAGGAAATGAAAGCTAAGGAATTAAAAAAAAAAGGTTCAGGAATTCATCTATTGATGGACTGTGCTGATATTGAGAAGAAATTGCTGAATCAGCTCCAATGTCAGCCATTACTACTAGTTAATATTTCTGTTATCAAAGTAACTGCAACTCAGGTAGGATTAGAGTATTATTATGTCTCTTGCAGAGAAGTAGGGACAGCCTCTGTCCAGAGGCGATTGTACTTAAACACTAGAAACACCTACATGCAAGTACATATCCAGGACGACCTTTGGAGAAATTGTTCTATATTCTTTCTGCCATCAAACCCACTAACAGAGCTGATAGCTACATTCTAAGGTAGTTGCATATTCCAAATGATCTTGAAGTATGTGACTGTGAAGGTGAGAGCATTTTGAAATGTAACTTGCTAATGAATATTTGCAGTAGTTCCAAAAACATGTTATAGTTAGGCCATCTACCAATGCTACTGCAATTATATGATGCTAGCCCATGTAGTTTGTAGGAGGGCAGAAAGTGTTTCCCATCTAAAATCTTTTTTGATGTGTGTCATTAATTGCTCTTGCTCTGGTTTGTAGATTGCCTTAATATACTAAAGGAAAATGTCTGACTTGATTTCCGTAACAAAGGGGAGCAAGCAGCAGGCACTCACTGAACTTCTTCATTGCTTCACTTTCTTCATTGCTTCACTTTCAGGGGATTAAGAGGAGTGGGAATAAAATTAAAAACCTCCGATTTTGTCATCTTGGTTTTTTTGCTGATTGATCTTTCATGTGTGTGCTGCAAGATAACCGCTCTTCATGAATCTTCTCCAATTTGTGCTTATCTGCTCTGATTTGCTGTTTATGGCCCATCTCTAATTACTGTTCACATTTCAGTGAGAAATATAGCAGCGCAGACAGATAAGTAATTTCACTTGCTACCCAGCGATCAGTGTTTAATGAGTGGTAGAATGGTCTGGTATTTAGATGTAAGTACTGACATTCAGAGTCCCTTTTAAGAAAGTTTGCGCTCTCTCTCCTTTCTCTTTTTTTTTCCACTTTGCTCCTTTCTCTGCTTCCAGTAGCTCTCACTTCAGGCTTACCTTCTTCACTTGACTATGAAAAACCAAAAGAAGCATATCTGTCGTATTAGTAGATAGTATGTGTCAGGAAGAAAGCAGGTTTGTACTAGGCTGATGGTCTGCTGCTACTTGAAAGTATTTGAAGACAACTAGTTTTCCTTTGTGTTCTTCAAAATGGCCAAAGAACAAAGGCAAATACAGAAAATATACCTCCTCCCTTCCTGAAAAAGAGGAAGTTCTAGGGATTTTTGCAAGAAAAGAATACAGGGAAAAGGAAGATGAAGAACCAATTACCAGTCCATATAGGCAGTAGAAAACATGGATTTGAAGCACCAGATGTAGCAGAAGTATATGAAGTATATGAAAAAAAGCAGGGATAGATCTGTGATGTTACAGAGTTGTGAGCATATGCTAGTATGAAAAAAATTTCTACCTTGCTCACAGTGCCATCACATCCTTGGAAAGCATCCAGATGGTGCACATGACTGTCTTTGGTCGTTCATGAAAGCTTTCCACCTTGTCTTTCCTGCCCAAGGGAGTTCTTTCTGTAGCAAGGATGCTGTTCACCTGTTCATATGTTGATAATTCAGCTCATTTGTTAAGACAAATCAACATTTCAGAGCGTTAATATGGCACACAAAGAGCTCCAGCAACAGACAGTGCTGATTTATTAGTCCTGTCAGATTTAGATGCATCAGCTGAACTGGTAACTCTAGTCACTTTTCATCCACCCTGTTCAGGAATGTATGAAATGTCTGACAAGGACCATACAACAAAGCAGTGCTTCTTCATTTAAGAAAATTAAACTAGGCAGAGTAAAAAAATGTTTTACTGAAACGTTTTTTAATGTGATCACCTATTTAGAATGAAAACTGGCCTTTTTTCATTATTAAAGCAGAATTGTTTCCTTTTTAGTTAGATCTATAGTAGACACATCCATTTATACAGCTATATTAATACAACTCATTTGTCTTGATAGGTACAAATTTACATAATTTGTAAGCATGGTTGACTTTCAGAGTTAGTAAGCTTTCACACATAGAAAGTTTTCAACCTCTAGAACTTGAAATATAATGAATAAATTTTGCTTTCCTGGCTTTAGCCTCCTCTGATGTAGCGTGAGTAGTTCGATGAAATAAGCAGGGTTTGGCCCAATGATATTTTCTACTAGTATTAGCGTTAAGGATATAATGCTGAATAAAATATAAATCATGGACATTGTATTTGATGTAAGAAAATAAATAGGATGCAAAGCAGTACATTCCAACTCTGCCTGAGGATTTTACTGGATAGCAAAGAACTGCAACACAGATAGCATTATTCCATAACCACTGTCACACATATGGAGATTTCAGCAACAGCTTTCAAATTATGGGCTAATATACATCTTATTTGAGAGAAAACATTCCAGTCAGTTTCATACATTTTTATGGCACCACAAGAATATTTGAGTTTGCAAGCTCAATATGCTATCTGCATTGTGGCCACCAGAGAATATAATTTCAGAATTATTGCTACAACACAATTATTACGTGAACTATTTGCTGAAGGGAACAATTTAAATGGCTCTTATGTTCCTTCAATTACTTGCTTGGGAAGATTTCCCAGATCACCCAGTAACAACATTAGTGAACAGATAAATTACCCAGTACTTCATTTACTTAGTAAAGTATTCAATTAGTGATTCAATTATTAAGTAAAAACATTGCTCAGTAAAGGAATGAATTCAACCTAAAAGTCTTAAAATTACTAAACAATCCAATATGACCTATTTGCAGAATGAGTGCATGATTTTATTACTAATAATAATTTCAAAACAAAGTTATTCCCGTTGGGGAAGACTGCAGATGATTCAAGCCTGAACTTGAGAAGAGTCGCGGGTCTGCCTCCAGGACGAGTAGCAGAAGCCTAGTTTATTTGAGAGACTGGAATTTAATAACGCTGTGAAAGTGATTAAACAAGGAAAATCCATGGGAGAATAAATCTTTATTGGGAAAAGAGAAAGTAAAATAGCTACCCAGTGACATAGAGTGAAAAAGCATAAAAGTAATTGTCTTGGCTAAGCTATAAATTCTGAGACGGCTCCCTGCTGTGGAGTAATGACCAAAAGAGGACAGTGCTGCAGCCAAACTTGCCTCCACTTATCATCACAAAGGAAAAAAGGTTTACCAGAACAGTGGAACTTAATGAGAAAATTTGGAATTATTTAGACATGCCATAGTAGAGATGAGTGGAGGCTAGTAGTAATTAAATTATTTCTCTTCTTCTGTGGTTTTCTATGGCAGAAAAGCTGTGTTAACTAATGACTATCTACACAGGCAGTTCAGCTCAGAGATTTTATTTCAGTGCATAACAAGGTAGTGGACCCTACTACCAGGGACTTCGTCTTGCTGGACCTGGAGTTTCAAAATGCCAAGAGAAATTATAATGTTTACACAGTCTGCTTAAAACTTGTGCAAATTAGTATAGTTTTGGAATGTCAAAGTTTGCTGGGTTTTAAAATTGAAAGAAGATTTGGAAGAGCTGCTATGACGTTTAGTGCTGGTTTTCAAGGTGCCAGATTGCTGCTTTGATAGATTATGGTGTGTTACTTATATGACTAGAAAACAGTATGAGAAGACTCACATACACGCATATTGTGCGGGCTCTGAGAACTGAACTCTGAGGAAAACCAGAATGATACACACAGAGAACTTATGTTTTCCCAGCTGTGGTAGTTCCAGCAAAGGACTCTTCCTACTGCTGTGTTTTTAACAGGGATTCTCTTCAGAGGTACTTCCTCTGTGAGAAAAAGAAAAAAGAAGTTCTGGAAAATGTAGTTGCTGAAACAGGATTAAAAAGGACTGATTGCACAGAAATACACAGGCATACACTTGCAGAAGGAAGAACACAGAGTTTGGAAATCCATTCCATTTCCAACTAATGTGGATATGGATCCTATCAACTTTACTCCAAGACATGAATAGGTAGTTCAAGGAGAGTTCGCTAAACATGGTAGACTATAATCCTGATTTTACAGCTGTGTCCTACTTAATGTAGATTAAAAAACAGGAGCTTGAAAAGATAAGATGAGCATTCTATCAAGAGATGATAGAATGTGTCAGTTCAAGAAACTGGCCTTGAAGAAGTAAATATTTTGGTGCGTAAGACTAAGTGGAAGCATGTTTCAAGTGTTTTATCTTGTTTGTGTAACTCCATCCTGTATGTGCACCCGTAGATCTTCAACATTAAGTTTCTGAAAACATATTTCTGCTTCAAATGATAGTATGTTCTTCATTATAGAAAATTGAAAACATTCACATCTTTACATTATGAATTAGAAAACACCAATACAAAAAGTACTTTTTTGACATATATCTTCTTTACATACATATATCTTCCAATCGTTAGGGAGAAAATACAAATTGTTTCAGCCCACTATTGCTTTTCAACAAGAAAAGGAAGCTTACAAGTTATGGAGAAAGCAGCAGTGGGTATTTTTCCAGGCAGAGCTCACACCGCAAGCAATGGCTTCATTTTCTTAGACAGTATTTCTTCTTCGGGTCCTTGCCACACAGACATGAACAACAATCTCCCATGGTGTGTGAAATTTATGTTTACAGGTCCTTGTCCTAGTCATTGCCTGCAGAAGGCTTTTCAGATATAAGAATCCTGGAGACACACAAAATGTAATTCTTATTTTCTTTTTCTGCACTCTCCCTGATCTCTGTCTGATGGAATGAGCTTCCTGGTGTGATTCTCTTTATTTATGCAACTCCAGTGTGTTTTCTGCATTACCTAAGAAACTTAACATGTTGCTATTAAATGAGGGTCGCGTGAAGGAAGTTTCTTGGACTAGAGCCAGCTGGATGCTGTTTCTCTCCTCAGCTCTTATGCATGGAAACCATACTTGTGGGTTAGAAAAATAAGTAATAGAGGCAGAGAGTTAATAAACCCAGTACAAAGTTACACTGACATGGGCTGCCCCTTTCTCAACCAATAAATCACACATGGATACTGTTTTACTGTTTAAGTTTTTATTTCAAGAACATTAATGAGAATGTAATGAGAAATACACAACAAATCTCTTGATCCACAGTCTTGGGGTGGCCTACAAGAATCTGTCATCAACCTTCATGAGGAAATAATGCCCAGGAACAAACAGGAACAAATTAGCTGAAAGTTGAATAGAATGAACATCTCTCCTATACATTCTTAACCACACTTTTACAGAATAAAATTACATTAACAAGCTCCTTCCAGAACCCTTTTTGTGTCCTACTCTGTCAGAGCCTGTTTTCTTTGATTTGTACTTAGCACTTGAGCACCTGCTCTGTGCTGCACCCTTTACTGGATGGAGTGAAATGATCCCCTATTGTGAATATTGATTTACCACTGCAAAGAACAAGATGGAAAAAGTAGTAACATTTTCCCACAGTGACATTTAAGGGTTATTTCTACAGAGACATTGTAATTTATTCAATTTTTTTGTTCTTTTGTAAGGTCTTGGAGGTAGGAGAGTAGACTTTCTGTATTTTGTATTTATATTTTTTTTGTGTTCAAAAGCCTACAAATATTTTTTATTTAAATTAATAATTACTTTTTTAGCCTTCTAAAAAATGCATCTCTTTCATCACTAGAAGTTTTGGAACTGGGTTTTAAGTGCTGCTACACTGTGGGCCTTAGGTAAAACCAACTTTTCTGAAGACTAGGTGGCACTTCAAGAAACTCCATAAATATTTATTACAAATTCACAAAAGCGGGTTGGATTTCCTTACCTCTCAAGCAACTAAAAAGAGTTGTCTCACTTTCCATTTTCATATTCTGAAAAATGTCTTTTTTATTGCAATGATGGAAAGCTGCTGTGCTTCTGAACTTACGTCTCAACTACTTTACTTTTTCTGTGTCTAACTGTTCAAGTTTTCAGTGAATTAGCAATTTTCTCGTTTCCTCTCTGTGCTAACCTACAGATGGTCAAACAATGTTTTACACTGTTTTTCCAGAGCAGTGCTATAGGTAACTAAATATAACCTGCTTTTTGGCAAATCTGGCCTTTAATTATGTTACGATATTTACGCTTCACATTGTCTGCACAGATTCAGACTTGTACAAGAACTGTCCTGGGAATCCTCTGGCAATGATCTCAGATGTGCTTATATGTCTTCTTTGCAATACTGAAAGATGTTCAGTGCAGCTAAGGTTTCAGGTTTCACTCAGAAGTTCAGCTGTTCAGGTCTAAAGATTAACTGATTACCATTTCTTGTACAAGCAAAACTTAGCCAAGTGAAAGTGAACTGGGATATATAGGACCACACACTGGAATGATAAATGCCTGCATTTTCCAAGCTCTTTCTTTTTGCTTACCAAACAGAAAAGTGAGTAAAATACAGCACAGAGAAAGGAAAACCTAGAAAGACATCAAGTTGAATGGGAATGTGTTTCTGTGAAATTTTATCTTAAAGATGACCTCTCTGAGAGACTATATTATCTTTTTGTCTGTTAAATCATGTACAGATTTATTAAACTAGTAGTGATGTATATTTATTTTTGCAACCTTTTATTTTTAAATCATGAGCTACACAGGATCCTCAGAAAGCACAAAAAGCCCTAAACAGAGACTGGCTGAAAGCCAGGTTGGAAGATAACGGTGAGGATAATGGCAAGGAAAGAAGAGAGATCTGCAGACTAAAGCTAAACTTTTTCCTACATTAGGTTGTACAGCTGCAAGGACAACTGAAGATTCCACTTGGATCATTTTTATATGTGTTTTGGTCCAGCTCCGCAAAATATTTTTCTTCTTTCTTGAATACTGCATACCAAGACGATACAAACCACTGTTATGTAAATACTACAGGGAACTGTTAGAACAGTTCATGGACACTAGTTCTGGGTAACATTTTTAAATTGCTTTCAAATACTGTACGTGTTTTTTTCTCAGCTTCTTAGTTATGTTCTGTGGACAGTGGGGATGGAAAAGTTGCATGAATACTAAACACATTTTTTTCACTACAGCTCTATTTGAGCTCTAATTTATTATTATGAAACTCCCACATTAAGGATTGAACCAAAAGAATGTTTATTTTGTAGGAAGATAATAAAACCCTTTTTCTTGTACCTCTTTACCAGAAACACACATTTAAAACATTCTAGTCAGTCAATGCAGCCAGGCTTCCTTATTATCACTAAAAGACCTGCCTTTTCCTATAGTGAGGGCAGGCACAGCCTTCTGTATTTATAATGAGGGGAGGGACTACAAGCTGGAACTTGAGTATTTTTCCTTCTCACCTCATAAGCAGATGAAAATATGGCTTCAGGCCATTCCTCAGATAGAAGCAGATTTCAGGCTGGAGCAGGGCGCAATCAGAGACAGGGATGTCAACTTTCATAGTACCTGCTCCGGACCACTCCCTGACGGTGCTCAGACACTGCTCCATCCTCCTGGATGTTTCTGCAAACTCTGCTTCAGCCTGCTTGTTTATGAGTAAGAGGTATCAGGTATCAGATAGAGAAAAGTTTCCTGAAAGTCAAGAGCTTTCTGAAGGAGCATACTCTCCTCAGCTGTGGATTTACACACAGAAACCTGAAGTGAGACAGTGATGTTTCCACCACCATGAGATCGTGTTGACCTATGAGGGTGTTAGGGTCCTGCAAAGTCTCTTTGGAGGTGCCTGACTTACTGGACTTGCAATTAAATAGCAAACAAGGGCAAAATACACTAGCCTGACAATTTAGATGGCACAGATTACACATTTGTATTCCAGAATGCGCAAGGAGAGTCTTTAGGTTAACTGATGTGTTCTGGGTTTTAAAAATAGTATATAAGACAAGTAGACACCTGCCTACTGTCTTGATCTTTCCCTAGTCCACCTTCACTCAGTCTGTGAGCTGAGGGAAGTTATGTCCCTCCATTCATCAGCAGCAGAGGAGAAGGAGGAGGCAGGAGGATCTGGCTGAGTTTGAATCACATGACTTGACTTATGCCTGTGCTTTCAGAAGACAGTAAACAGAATTGTTCCCATCCTTTAGCCTAATGCCGTTACAGGGTGGGAAAAATCTGTTTCTCTTCTCCTTTTTTTGTTTTTTAACTTGACCACCCTAAAATAATGAGCTCTAGGATGGGCAGCTATCTTCTCACGCTGTTGCCTCTCCTACTTCTGAGGATTAGGGAGGTTTCTTTCTTGGCAAGACTGGATGACCCTGCAGGGCTGAGAGCAGTTGGGAGGGGAAGGAGAGATGATTGTACAGTTATTGCCCCTTAACAGCATATCATCCTCAACAGTGGGCAGTGCTAGCAGGCGAAGAAAAGGCTCCTGATAAATCGACTGTGGGTCCTGGTAATTACCCTGAGGAAAAAAATTTCTGTCTTGCAGAGACATCACATAAGAAAAGACTGATCCCTACAAATGCAAAAGTGAGTCATCTCTTTTCTTGTGTTCTTCATAAAGGCCATGCCTAAAATTAAAAATTTGCTTCTTGACCATGAAGATTAACTTTGTGGAGCTCTATTTCTCTATATTTTGTGGTTTGGTGTTCTTTCTTTGTGTTTGTTGGAGAGGGTGGTGATTTTGAAGTTAGCTTAAAAAAGTCAATTTATCAGAGCAGTATCTCTCTAGCAGCTGTGAAGCTTGGCTGGGGGAAGGCTGGTAGTGAGTTATAACAAAACTCATTCTCCATGCTAATTTCTGTATCTGGATGTTTAATCTGAAGCTTCCATCTCCAGTTCACCTTCAGAGGATATTCTCTATGATGAGGAAAGGCTGAAAGAAAAACAGCGAAGCGTTCAGCATTATGCTTGCCAGCTGCTTCCTATTATGCAAGAGTTTAAAGGAATGTGAACAGTCTGCCAAAAGTCTCCCCATGTGACCAATCTACTAAAGGCCTCCTCATGTGACAAAAATCACAGCAACAACCTGATGTCAAATGAACAACTGAGCTCTTATTCGCTAGTACAAAGACCCATCTAGAAGAGCATGGTGGAAATCTAGCTTCAGATACAGTAAACTGGAGTTTAATCCCAGCAGGTTGCTTGGTTTGCTCTTTTTCAGCCATGGGACAACATTTTAATTAAATTCCCATCTCACCATCTTTAGTGTACCTTCCATTATGACTTGATATTTTTCTTCAGATCTTTGACAATTTGCCCTCTGTCAGCTTTAAAAGTGGGCACATGGGAAGGTGGAAGCCTCATCCTCTGAAATTCCTGATTTATTTCTATGTGGTAGGGTTAGAATAAGAGTAGGTTTCATATATTACCAAACAGATGGGTACCTGAGCTGGACAGTCACACAAATGGTGATGGTCCAGTGGATCCTTTCCAACATAGCGATTTTATGACTCTTGCAATACTGGAAAGGGGAGCTGGAGAAGAAGGAAGGAGGAACGAGAGAAAGAAGGACGAGGGAAAGGGAAAGGGAATGGAGAGTAATGGGGTGGGGAGTGGAGGGTAAGAATGGGGAGGGGAGGTAAGGGGAGGGGCCAAGTTTCCCTCTTCACAGTTACAAGCTGCAGGAGCACAGCCATTACCTGCAATGCAGAGATTTTGAAGAGGCCAAGGACAGAATTTTAGCCTCCTATAGAAAGGACCAGATATGAATCATGTCAAAATAATTTGGTAACAGTAAAAAGCATGTTTCTGTTGTGGGCAGCAGTTGTCTCCTGTTCCAGGGCCTCTTATTTTTCCACACTTGAATTGAAGAGGACAGGTGTTTCGATCATGTGTTTCTCTGTGTTAAGTTATGCCTCCCTTTTGGATTTCGATAGGCTGCTTTATAGAATCAGTTCTTAAGCCATCTCCCTACTGTTTTTGATCTGCCCTTGAAAATGAATTGTATGTGGTGTATACCTGTATCTTAAAAATATACTTTAATAGGCAATTGTCAGTGTTTGTAAAGGGGAAGTTATTTGTTATGTTATATGTTGATTATATGTTGTAAAGGGGGAAGTCTTGTTTATTAATTAAAAATGTTGATTGCTGTTATAAGTTCTTAGTGTGTATTTTGTGCTCGCATTTAACTACAAATACATATATTATGTGTATTTTTACGCTAGTACAGTCCTTAGACATAAACCTGGACCTGACCAAGGTAGATGTGAAAATATAGAACAAAAATCTCTGCTGGGGAAACTATGGATTTAAAATATATCCGACAGACAGGGGATCACAAGTTCTTAAGGGGACTCTATCTTTACACCCTACTCTATGGATGGCAAAATTGCAACCTAACAACTCTCCTTCGAGAATTAAATTCTTGCTTCTGGTATCACAACTGTCCGTTCAGGAGAAATAACGAACAAAAAATGGTAAATAGTATACTTAAGACAAGACAGATACAGCATTGCAAGCTTTAAAAACAAATGGCACCATTTTCAAGGAAAATGTTCATGATGCTCTTCACACTTTGCAGACATCGGTTGCAACCAAACTGACATCTTTCTCTAACCCAAAGGAAAACTCACAGTTCACTTTGGGTGCCAGCAGAAATGAGTTCCTGAACTTTTCAGACAATGGATGGCAGTGCAAGATAGCGAGGAGTTTTCCTGGGCAGTAATAGAACAGGGTAAACCAGGAACGGGAAGATAAAACTCCAAAAGGCAATGTGTCTCTTGCTGATGGGTTGCTGTTGGAACTCAGTTCTTATCTAGTGTCAGACTCTGGTATACATTCAACAAATCTGAAACAAAATACAAAATAAGAAAAGACTACAGTTCAAAGATTCAAAGAAACCAAATAATGAATTTTAAGATGAACATTGTAGATGTTATCTCACTGCAGTAAACTTGAATTATTTTTTTCCTTCTAGGGAAAGGAAAATGCCTTATTGTGAGAAGGTAAAATGAGTTCCTATTTATTGTCAGCAGCAGGTAATGAAACAGTAAAATATAATCCCAACAGCTTAGTAACTAAACATCTATTTAAAGAACTTCTTACCTTTTTAAAAAAATCCTTGTGTAAAAACTGTGTAAGTGGTGAGATAGGACTGTAGCAAACTTTGTTACAGGATTGGAATTTTTTTTCCAACAAGCATAGAATTTGAATAAAATATTTTTCTTCGTGTGCGTAAAATTACATTGTTTTTTTGACTGAGCAAGTCAGAAGTCTGCCCTCCCAAATATGCGGCAAACTACACAATTTTAACATTATCATAGCTTGTAGCTGAGGAAAAGTTTCAGATGATTGTTTCAGAGTCTCATTTATGCTGCTTGTCAAAATCTGTTTACAGTTTAACTACCCTTTGTAAGGCAGTGATGGTGGTGGTGGTTGTTGTTGTTGTTATTATTATTACTATTCCCTCCAGACAAAGTATAAGAACAATTCACAGCCAGCTGATCTGGAGGGCTCCATTTAAAACTGACCTGGTGATCGTGGTCAGTTTTGCTTCAGGTCTATCCAGTCACACTTATCATCTCTTCTTCCCTGTTTTGTGGGATTGGTCAGCCTAATGACTCAGAAATTAAACACACACTCATGCTCCATCCCCTTTCTCATTGTTAAAAGCATTTTATAAGCTTCCTGGTTCCAAAACAGCCTTACCACATGATCTTAAGAATCTGTTCATGGCTATGAAAAAGTTTATTCTTTTTTTTACATCAGAAAAAAATAATTAGGAATATTTTCTTTTTAGTATTTTGAATCTCGTCTCTAAGGCTGCTCTTAAACTAGTAGTACTGCTGCACGTAAATTGACAGTATATCTCACAGGAGTTGGAGTTCACCTCAATAAGCAACACTAAGGCTGACAAATAGCTTCTTTTTACTAGAATTGTGTGTTGCAATAACTACCTTTATGGTAACATGCACTTTTAAGGACAAACTTGTAGATACAAACTGTTTTCTTGGCAGCAAATGAATACATTCATAGCTTAGCTACTTATTTTTTTTAGATAAAACTTGTCTTTTAATATGCCAGAATTCCACTGCAGGTGACTTCTTACCATGCTTGCAGTGATATGGCTCCACTGGCGCTAGTTTGAATGAGAGCAACAGAACAAGTCTGTGTGAGACAACGTGGTGGGTTGACCTTGACTGGCTACAAGACTTCCACCCAACTGCTCTCACACTCCCCTTCCTCAACAAATCAGAGGAAGACAATAAGATGAAAGATGAACAAGACCAGAGGGTGAGATAAGGACAAAGAAATGGCTCGCCAACTACCATTACAGGCAAAATAGACTCAATTCTCAGAATACTATTTTATTGCCAATTAAAAATAAGAGTCAGATAGCAAGAAATAAAAACAAAACTAAAACTACCTTCCTCTCACCTCTCTCTTCTTCCAAGGCTCATCTTCACTCCTGAATCCTCTGCTCCTTCTCACACATACCCTCCAAGTGGTGTAGGGGATGGGGAATTAGGTTTGTGATCTGTTTGTAACACTTTATCTCTATCACGACTTCCCTCTCATCCTCTTCTCTTGCTCCAGTGTAAGGTTCCTTCTACAGGAGACAGTTGTTCTCAAAATTCTCTAAGATGGGTCTTTCTCATGACCTGTAATTCCTAAAGAAGTGCTCCAAGATGGGTCCTTTCTGCAGGGTGCAGCTCCTCTGGATAGACTACTGCAGTGTAGGTCCTCAGTGAGGCCACAAGTCCTGACAGAAAATCTGCTGCTCCATGAGATCCTCTGCAGAGGACCTCTGTGTGGAACGGGCGAGGGAAGCAAGCGGACAACTCAGTGTGAGTGATAAAGCAAGCTTCGACTTTATTCAAAATCTACCCGGATTATATATCTTAACATTCAAAAGATGCTTTGTGCTTTGTTATAGCCTCTACATGATTAGTTACTAAAACTATTTGCCCCCTATTGATTCATTGTTGCTATGCTGTTACTTCGAGCTCTGTTTATCTTCTTGCAGTTACATTGCAGTCACAGTTGGGCTCAGTGTTCCATCCTGTTTCCTTGAGAAAGATCCACTTGTCCCTTAGAAGTTTCTTCTTAGAGGTTCCTCCTTGCATGCTTACTGTTCTTTCAGTCCATACCCACACTCAGAGTTTAACAAGGTTTCCATTTATACAATATGTGTCTCACAAAGCTCTTCTATTGAATCATGTCCTTGTTCACTTAACCATTCCCCAGCACTTCCCCCTTTTTCTTTTTGCACAAGCAGAGCATTGTAATTTTTTGTTATGCTGCGCATAATACAATTGTAGCCTATCTTAAATGCAACTATAAGCAACAATATTAGGCCTATCCAACGCAATACTTCTTTAATCATAGAGAGGAGCCAAGGTGATAAAGAGCCAAATATTGATTGTATCCAATTGTCTATTCCCCATCCATCTTCTTGTTTCAGTTGGCGAAAGCCCTGCTGTAACCTTTTTAATTTAGCATGTATAGATGTGGAGTGATCAGACAGGTTCAAGCAGCACATTCCTTCAAACTCCTCGCACCCATGGCCTTGCGCCAGGAGCAAGAAATCTATGGCAGCTCTGTCTTGTAACACTGCATGATTGACGCTTTGTACATCACTTGTGAGCATGTTCAGAATTTCTGATGTCATGTTCAATTCGTCTTTTGTCCAACAACCCAATTGTTTTGCTAAATTCATTGCCTTATTAGCTGCAGCTCCAGGGAGGATGGTCGCAACTGCTACCTGTTTGAATTCACTCCAAAATGTAGGGTCTCCTATCTGATCGCAGTCTAGCTCATGTACACTGCGTTTTTTCCTGCTCGTGTTTTGGCTCCACTGCATGATCAAAGATATATTAGGGTGAAACAGTGATAGTCTGCCAAGATAACAAGGCCCTCCTTGTGGCTGTGCCGGTATACCATTCCATGCTCTATCTCCACAAATCAAGAAGATGCCTTTCGGTAGCCTTTTTGGGGTGCCAATTTTGCTGGCATTGCATTTATCAAACGTTTGGTCGAGAACACTATGCCAATCTAATTTAGAGTCCAAAGTAGCCCAGGCGCCCCTGTGTTTTAACCACGGTCAAGGCGCTGTGTCACTTACAGGAGTAAAGTTAATCCAGCCTCCTGAGTTGCTTCCTGACAAACTGGCATTAGCACTCCCAAAAAGGTCTAACTCTTCAGGGGGCGATTGCAAGGTGGTGTTAAGTGACAGTATTGACACTGCCGATAGGCATCATGAAGTGGTGGAGTTCCATTAATCGCTCCATCTAAAACCTTAACCGCAGATAGATTTCAACACAATGTTTCATTGCTCACTAAACCACAAAACTCCTCAGGCTTCCACACTGGCAGACCTATTAAACAAGTTCGAAAAGGATTAGTCACTCCTCCTAAGCTAAGACAAAGTGAAGACTGGTTCAACTGATTTGCAAACATTACCCAAATATTGTCCCTTGGCTGATTAAAATGTATTATCCCCAGAACTATAGCTATTAGTGCACCAAACAACACAAACGTGATCAATTTTTATAAACATGATTACAGTTCCCCTTTTGCAATCGCTCTATACAATCCTTCTTCCAAGTTCCCTTTGATGGCACCAAATAGTGAATGTCTTGTAAATGGTACCTCCTTGGAACAATAATAGGTTAAAATTTTTGAACTTAACTGAGCCTGAATCCTTCTTACACAGGCCTCAGCCTCAAAGCGATAAAAGGCCAATATTTTTTGTTCTGGTGATTCAAATAAGGCTAGGGAAATGGACAAAGGTAATTTAGTTTGTTTTTGCAGTTCTCTCTGCCAGTTATAAAAACTAAATTTAAATTCACAACTTGGACACCATAATGCTCTCAAAAATTTTTGCCTTATCCAAAATATTTCTTTACACATTCCACATTGTAAGGCTACCCATGGTACACAATGTGGCCTTTTGCAATCAAGACAGTTCTGCTTAGCTGGTCCCTTGACTTTAAATGTTGCTAACTCTTCTATCCCATTTACAATATTTTCAAAAGGTGTGCAACTTTCAACTATGTCGTCAATCTCTTTTTGATAGCCTCTTAACCTCTCAATAATAGGTTTTACAGTCAACAGGAGTTTGTCATTGACCCTCTGCTTGTCTTCTTTCATCAGAAGAACCCATCGGTCCATTTACTGGGAATCCATTTTGGTCCCGTTTGCGCAGAGGCCCATATATATTTGCTATAAGTGTCTATGATGACATGTACATATTTCCATCTGCTAAATGCAGCAAAATGGGTCACGTCCATTTGCCATAATTCTTGAGATCTGAGACTTCTTGGATTTACACCTAACCCTAAACCAGGTCCATGATGACTGCATGTAGGGCAGGCGCAGACAATTCCTTTTGCTTCCTCCATTGTAATGTTGAATTGTCGATGTAGTCCTCGTGCATTTTGGTGAAAGGCATTATGTGCTTCTCGTGCCTTCACAAAATCACTCAGTGGTGCAGCCAAAGATACGAGTTGATCTGCTCCATAATTTCCTTCTCCAAGTCCTTCTGTCCACATATGACTTCTAATATGTACTATGCAAAAAGGGCACATTTGTTGTCGGATAGCTGATTGTAGTTGTCGAATTAAATCAAACAAGTGTTGATTGTGTATTTCTTTTATTCGAGCATCTTCTACACAATTCACTATATTGGCAACATACATGGAGTCCGTTACTACATTCAGATCATGATGTATCCATTGTAAAGATCCATTCAAGTACTCTAATCTCCCCCTTTTTCTTTATTTGCGTAAGGGCTCCGATAAATTGGGATCGCTCTTGGAGAATTGTGAGGTCCACTGTGCGGTCGACAAGAGTTTCACTAAGGCGTTGTATCATTTGTCGTTGTTCGATTGTTAATTTCCCGTGCTGGATCAGTTCCTTTTAAAAGAGGACGCAAAACATCCAGTTCATCATTGGGGATTCCTGCTATAGGTCATAACCATTGCAGGTCTCCTAAAAGTCGTTGAGCATCATTAACTGTTGTAAGCGAGGTGCAAAAGGTTAATTTTTTGTGGTTGTACTTGAGAATTCGTTATGTTCCATCCTAGATATTTCCAAACAGGGGAACGTTGAATTTTTTTCCATTGCTATAATCAATTTATGTGTGGTTAGTTGTGTCTCCAAATATTTCTCTTATTGAGTGGTAAATGGCTGGTTCTGTGCAAAAAGAATATCGTCCATATAGTGATAGATCATGGTTTGTGGCCATACATGCCTTATTTCTCTTAAAGCATTATCCACAAACAACTGACACAAAGTGGGGCTATTTTTCATGCCCTGCGGCAATACTGTCCATTCAAAGTGCAAATCAGGTCCTTCCCTATTGATTGTGGGTAAAGTGAATGCAAAGCATTGAGTGTCATTAGGATGTAACTGAATAGTGAAGAAACAGTCCTTTAAGTCTATGATCAGCAAATGCCTGACACAGAATAACAAAAACATACATATTGGATGACCATCAAGTCGTCTATGGGCTTTTTTCTGAGCAATGGCTTTTTCAATTCCGCCCAAAGTTTGTTGTGCATCACTCGAGGTGCTGTTAAAGCCATGTCCTCCCTTAAGAAGATCAAATAATGGACTTAATTCTGCATTAGTTATACACAAATAAGGTTTAGCTTTTGTAAATTGTTTTAACTACTATTTGCAATTTGGCTTGCTGGGGTTCAATTGTGGCATTCAAAATTTTCCACTCAAAATATTTCCAGGTTTGAATTTTTTCAGGTGCGACTTGAAGGTCTATTTTCTCTAATACAATCTTTGAAATGGTATTAATTGAGTAACACGACTGCTTTGGGTGATATACACAGGTGGGAAAGGAATATAAACCATAGCTTGTATTTGTCCAGTAAAATCAGAATTAATAACACCAGGTTACACAAAAAGACTTTGCAAAGTGACACTCGAATGACTTACTAATCAAAACACTTAAACCATTACCAATAGGACCAAAAGCTTGGAGCGAAACCTTGTGTGCTTTTCAATCTCTTATTACTGAGGAGGCTGTAAAGAAGATCCAGTCAGGAGCATTGACTGTTGTCACACGTCTTCGCTGCATGCTGGGTTGCTGGTTTCCTTGGTTCTGTAATGTTAACGGTTTACCCTCTGGCTTCTTTTATCTGTTTTTACCTATATGGGAATTCTCAAGGCTGCAAATGCATTAACTTTTCTATTCCTTTGCAGTTTTTTACTGTCAGAGGATACTCCTATTTGGACTCTTAAATCATGTCTTCATTAGTATCTGGCTAAAATTCCCTTTACGGTTGTCTGCACTGGGACCCAGCAGCTGCTGATCTGATAAGGGACACTGGAATGCAGAGTGTTCTTCATAAACTGTTACTCCCTTAGAGAGAGATAAAGACTCCCAAGCTGAAACAAAACAAAAAACCTTACAGGAGTAAGGGGGGGGGATGGGGGGGGGAGCTCACACACAGCCACAGGGCTGGGGTTTTTTTCCATTTTTTTTGTTTTGTTTTGTTTTCTACATTCTCTTTTCTATTTTTCTATTTTTTCTTTTTCCGTTTTCTTTTCTGTTTTTCTTTCCGTATTTCATATTTTCTTTCTTTTTTCTATTTTTTTTAATGTATTTTAAAATCTTTTCCTCTGCAGCCTTTCACTTCAAAGGTCCCAGGTAAATCTACCTGTTTGCCGGCTTAGTGGACGTTTGAGATTGAAAGGTCTCAGAGTTGCATTTTTAAGATTAATCAAAACAGAGGCTCAATATAACCAAAACCCAATTTGCAAGTCTTACAAACGTTTAAAGCGCTTTAAACACACACACGCACGCACACACACACGCAGAACCACTCTTTTGAGAGCTGGATTAATATACCCATACAATATTGTTTACGACCGGTCAATAAGAATAGCATGATGGTATGAATATTTAAACTACACACGGCACCAGACACACACAACACTTACAATATGCTCATATATTATAAGATAAGGTTTGTATCAATTGTTTAACAGGTAACAGTCCTTGGTTGTTACAGCATTTTCGTGGCATCTTCTTCCTCTTCTGATTCCTCGCTATTATTTTCTGGTGTTGCATTTCAATATCTAACTGTTTTTCTACCTTGTAACGTTTTATACAATTTGTAATATCTTTCCAAGCTTTCATTAGTTTCTTTGCAGTTTTATCATCATCTGTAAATGCCTCCCACGGGATGTTCCCAAATTTGCGCCATTCACTTTCCTCAAATATCTCATTTGGATCCTTAAAACATCCCCTAGTTTTTCCTAAGGTAATGAGTCCCGCAAGTTGTTTGAGATATTGTGAGTCAAGTCCTCGCTTCTCTAAGAAGCTTTGTAATATTTCATAAGCCACTTCTCTATCCATTTCTGGTCAGAGAAAAAAAAAAACCCTTATAAATTTATAAAGTCTTACGTGCAGCCCTGTTCCGTCTTTTCTCTCCAAAGCCTTATGATGTCGGGCGGCGGATCCCTTTTGACGATTCAGGCGTTCAGACTAGAGTGCAACGATCCCTAACGAAATCATAAGCTCTTAATCTTCACCCTCCGGTCGCTGAATCCCGGCGCCTTTCCCGACTCTCACAAACAATCTCCATAATTTCTCCACTCGTCTATTAAGTCCTTAATCGGACCTGCTCCCCGCTTTTCTAAAAAGCATAAAATTTCAAGTGCTGCCTCCCGCTCCATTGCGCGCGCTTTATCGGACCCTCTTATGTCAGCCGGTCCGGACCCTCTCTCACGGACCAGCCATGAAAGGTTGCAGCCTTCTACTCACGAGCGGGGAGTCTTCTGCACGGCCGGAGAACCTCCTCCTTTGTTATCCGGGTTCAGGCGCGGATCGTAAGTACTGATTCAGTGCTCCCGATCTTCCGCCCCCTGGTCGCTGCTACCAGTGCTGTGCCGAGCTCGCCGTCCGGTGGAAACAGGGATTGGGGGTCCCTGTTCGGGCGCCACTTTGCGACGGGCGAGGGAAGTAAGCGGACGACTCAGTGTGAGTGATAAAGCAAGCTTCGACTTTATTCAAAATCTACCCGGATTATATATCTTAACATTCTAAAGATGCTTTGTGCTTTGTTATGGCCTCTACATGATTAGTTACTAAAACTATTTGTCCCCTATTGATTCATTATTGCTATGCTGTTACTTCGGTCTCTGTTTATCTTCTTGCAGTTACATTGCAGTTACAGTTGGGCTCAGTGTTCCATCCTGTTTCCTTGAGAAAGATCCACTTGTCCCTTAGAAGTTTCTTCTTAGAGGTTCCTCCTTGCATGCTTACTGTTCTTTCAGTCCATACCCACACTCAAAGTTTAACAAGGTTTCCATTTATACAATAGGTGTCTCACAAAGCTTTTCCATTGAATCATGTCCTTGTTCACATAACCATTCCCCAGCATCTGTGGGCTGCAGTTTCTTTAAAGGCATGTCTACTTTCTGTGGTGTGTGATCCTCCATGGGCTGCAGTGTGAATATCTGCTCCACTGTGGTCTTCCTAGACCTATGTTAGAGTGACAATGACTAATAGTAGACGTTGCCAATGGCTAGCTTTTATTCAATCTCTGTCATTGCCACTGCATATTCAAAGTTAGTTCTTAAAAATCTTGTCTGAAATTAACTATGACGAGTTGATATCACGCTGATAGCACTGACAGCAATAGTTCTCCATTGTGTTAATCAGTAAGTCCACCTGATCCAACTTGAGAGCCCTTCAAAGCAGAGAAAAGAAGCTGAAACTAGAAGGAGGCAATATTTTTCATCCCAGTTTCAACACCTTTGACATTCTTATGCTCCTTGGTTCCAATGTATAAAAAAAAAAACCAAAGGGTAGGACTCTCATCTTCACACAGGACTGTTCATCTGCTTTCAGGGCCTGGATGCCACCAGACAGCTTTCCACAGGATTTTCTGTTTTCTCCACTTGTTCTGCCTCCATAACAGCTGTCTCAAGGGCTTTCTACCTGAAGTATTGTTCGGGTGTATTCCTGCACCCTGGCTGTGCAACTGTGTCACAAGTCTGCATTAGTCAGTTTTTGAATATTATTTAAGTATTGAGCAGTATTACAGTGTTACAAAAATACTTACATATTGTTGTTATTTACACCCTTTTGTTGAATTTATACATAAATTCTAGGGAGGTGAGTACTAATTACACTCTATTTAGTGTAAATTACTTTACGGGGAGCAACATTCCTCTGCTTTGGCTGCAATTTATTTCATATCGAACATTTGGCTTCCTTGCACTTAAAAATCAGTAAAGGCAAAAGACCTCTGTTTCCTAATTTCCATATAAATTTCATTTTCAAAGATAATGAATCCTTGAACTTATAAGTTTAGCGGAGAAGTACTGTAAGGCACTTGCACTATAATTGTTAACTGGGGATTTTTAACTGCAATAGCATTATTTTGCTGCATAGAAGCCTTTCTTCCTGCCCCAAGGCCATCTAAAACTGTACTGTTTGATTTATTGGCAGTTGTTATCATGCAGTGTAAAGGACTATAAACTGTAAATCCAAGCGGTATTGTACAGTGTAGTGATTCTTTCTACAGTTGGGTTTAATAACAAAGATAGTTTGAATTCCCATTATTTTTACATACAGTGTGTATTCACTTGAGTTCACAGCAGACAAGAAGTTTGCGCTATGCATGGTTATTTTAACAGCACCTTGCCTCTCTATAATTTCCAGGACATTTAAAAACAAAGCCTTTTACTGAGAGAATCTTTAAACAGTTTACCAGCCACACAATATTCCTTCGGCTTTTAGATTTCCATTGTTTTTCCTTTATACTACTAAGGTGTATAGGAGATTGGTACCTTACAGATATTACTGTTTCTCATTCTTTAGATGGGAATTATGTTATCCAATTCAGATGCACTCTGATTTCAACTGCAAATGTGTAATAAGGACTTCTCTATATATAAATATTAAGACTAATTAGAGCCAGAGCTTCTACCATTACAACTGACCTGACATCTAAACATTAAGATTTTGTTTATTTATTTATTTATTTGGGTGGGTGGGTTTTTATTTTGATATTGCCATAGCCACCATCTTTTCTTGAAAGTGAAAGTTCTTGGCAATTCCTTTATTGCATCATTTGAAACATAGCCACTAATGTTTTTCAGCTGTAGCTTGAGAAATCTCTCAGCTGTAGAGATATCTATAGTCACTTCTAAATCTGAAGTGCCCACAGAAATTCAAGCAAGCACCAGTATCAGATCCAAGAGTGTAAGGATCATGACACAAATTTCAGGCCATCCTTACCAAAGTTGTGTTCCACATGGCACAAGTACACTAAGAAATACATAAATGTTAATGGTCAGATCCATGTGACCAGTTCCCTCTATTTGGTCAAGAAGTCACTCTGTGGCAGCTGTACGGTGTGGCAAATGGCTGTTCTCATCCATCCTTGTCTGTATTTCTTCCAAAAAGAAGATGGAGACACTAAAGGATTTTGAGATAGGAAATAGTTTTCCAATGTTTTATTAAAACAGGTGGAACATGGGATTGAATGCTTGTACCCATATTTTTGCTTTCCTTGGCCACAGTTCTAGGCAGCAGCTGCTTGCTGCTCAGCAAGCTGCTCAGTGATCACAGATAAAACATACAGGTAAACAACAGATTGTATTTTATTTTCAAGATGGTTCCAGTCACAGAATTAGTGCTGTCACTGCCACTATTAGCAGACACGAATGCTGAATTATCCAGGTTTGCAAGGCTTTTTATCTGACCAGAAAGCAAGTAATGTCAATCCTTCTTATGCCTGAACTCCTGCTCACTAATGTAACAAGATGTATAGGAACAGGGAAACTATAACCACGACTACATTTACTTTAATATGCCTAATACTGGGGGGTGGAATTGTGATTACATTCTATAGTACATAGAGCACCTTTTCTTTGTAAATCTATTTATCAACTGCATGTGATATGCAGCCTTCCAAAGCAGCTGCATCTTTTACTGAGAGCCAACTTCCTCCATTGCTAAAGTATTAAGCATCGTGGTTGGCATACAACAGCATAAACTGTGAGGTAACAAGTCTGTAATACATTGGGTGAAGTACAGGTTGATGGGTCAGACTCAAAGAATTATAGTAAATGAATACTGTATGTGGTTGTGGGTGCCTCAATGTAAGGACATCAGACTGGTAGAGTTTGATGGTGTCCAAAGGAAGGTGATCAAGATGATGAAAGATTTCAAGGGCAAGCTTTACAAGGGCAAGATTTGGCTTGTTCAGCTTGGAGAAGAGAAGGCTGAGGGGCAACCTCGTCACAACCTACAACTTCCTCAAGGGCAGTAGCTGAGGGAGAGGTGATGATGTCCTCTCTGTGGTCACCATTCTTTGGTCAGCATGTCATGTTAAACAGGTGAGATTCTAACCAGTGGCTGAGGGATACCCTTCTGTTGAGTCACAAGCTTCAAAGTGGACCCCCTTGCTTTCTAAGCATCCCCTCAGAGAGGGGCCTGGGTTCGGCTGAATACTTTTCTAGCCCCAGACTTGAACAACAGTTTAGATTAAAGGATAATGCATGTGTATTTACACATGTTTTTTCCACAAGTCAGACTCATAGTTACCTGTGAGAGTCTCCCTAGAGACTGGTTTACACAGGGCTGATATCTGCAGCTCACAGCCTCAATGGGGTGGCCAGCAGCCACTTGTAGCAATGCCTGTCAGAGAGACAGTTTTGCAATGCTGGAGGGAGTAAGTAATTCAACTAAAGTGACAGACTAAAACAACTTTGGGATTGCCTTACTAAATTAACTTGCTGTGTCAGTGCTTAGACACTGATAACTGGTTAAATAACAATTAGCATGCATATATATATATATATATATATATATAAAACAAATAATAGAAAAATGAGTTAGTAGTTATTTTCCTGGGGAAACATTTGACAGAGTCAGAGGCACACAATTCTTAACAAGATATTTCTTCTTTTCTTTTGAAAAGCCTTTTGTACCCTCTTGAAGAGGTGGGACTAAGTCAATTAGTATGTGTTGATTGGCCCTTGTCAAGGCTCCTTGTGTCATAAGAAACAGGGACTCGGCAGTTCATCATGCCTTTGAGACAAAGAGCTCAGCACTTGCTTTTGGGGGTGTTTCTGGTCTTAACTGAAGCAACACCAGGCTGTGAGACCTCTGTCTCACCCTAGGTGTCATTTAGTTGGTATGAGTGCAAGACCACCACACAAGCTATCTGTTTTACCAGATGCAGTTGTCCATTGCCTGGCGCTCCCTCAAGCCAACTACTCTCTTTTGTAAAACCAAGATCATTGCCATCCACAGGGCCCAACAAGTCTGTTATACTACAGCAATGTTAGGACACAAGGAAAGGGAATTAAGCTGCATCAGAAGAAGTTCAGACTGGACATTCTGAAAAGGTTCTTTACTGAGAGATTGGAACAGGCTCCCCAGGGAAGCAGTCATGGCACCAAGCTTATAAAGAGTCTTCAGGGAGCATCTGGACAATGTTCTTAGTCACATGGTTTAGTTTTAGGTATTCCTGTGAGGAGTAGTGAGTTGGACTTGGTGATCCTTATGAGTTCCTCCAAACTCAAGATACTCAATGACTCTAGGATTCTATAATCTTGTCAGATGTAGTTCAAATTTAAATCCGGAAGACTAACACTCACAAATTTAAGCCCTCTTAAATTTTGCCTCATATTTATCACTGATGCAATTACTACTGTTTCAGAAAAGACATCAGTTGAGACCACACTCCCATGTGTAAGCATGTTTCTACCCACAAAGCCTCTTGCAGAAGCCCGAGAAAGCCACTCCAGATGATAGCCACCAAAATGCAAGTGACAAATCTTTTGAACAGATAGGTGACAGCAACATTAACTTTAATGATTAATCTCCAGTTTCTCAAGCCAAAGCTCTGTTGTTATCCAAAGAAGAACCTTCTAGTCTGTATTGCTGGAAATACATTGGAATAAAATGGAACAATTGTTATTATTTCATGACAACCTAATATAATGCATCAACTCATTTCCACTGGAAATTCTGTTCCCACATCAAGCCTGAGGGTTCCAGCAAGAGCTGGCTGACTTTTTTCCAGAGAATATTTCTCAGAGAATTGTTTTTTTCAGCTAAAGTACTTTATTTTCTACAGGAAAAAAGGGAGACCACTTAAGGTGATTTTTCAGATTATCATCTATGGAAATAACACTTCTGCAACTTGTCTGTATGCTTGTTTACATGCCTGCCTGTGTATCTTGTTACCTTAAATAAGTTTTGGACCTGTTGGATTATTGAAGTTAAAAAACTACAATTCCTAAAAATTTTGTGAAAGGTATGGTTGGAAACAGCATAAAAATTTAATAGTACTCTTTGGTCTAGATAAGAAGACTACATCATATTAAAGAATAAACACTTCACCAGAACTGGAGTCTACTCTTACCCTGACAATGAAAGAAAATCCAGTGAGAGCTTTACAAAAAAAATGACACATCCATTCATCAGACACCACTCTTCTAAGTAGTAACAGAAAATCATTGCTGGTTTTCCTTTTTTTTTTTTTTTTTTGGTACATTTTTTTGAAGTACTTAAAATCTTATTCTCATTTTTGGCAGAAAAAAATTAACTTGGTCCTTTTTTTAGCAATAAAGAGAAAAAAAATATGGAGCTGTTGGAACTGGTCCAGAAGAGGGCTACAAAGATGATCAGAGGGCTGGAGCACCTTTCCTATGAGGACAGGCTGAGAGAGTTGGGATTGTTCAGCCTTGAGGAGACAAGGCTCTGAGGAGACCTTATAATGACCTTTCAGTACCTGAACAGGGCTACAAAAAAGCTGAGGGGGGACTGTTTACAAAGGCTTGTAGTGATAGGATGAGGGGCAATGGGTATAAACTGGAGAGAGGCAGATTTAGACTAGACAGAAGGAGGAATTTCCTCACTATGAGAGTGGTGAGGCACTGGCAGAGGTTGCCCAGGGAAGTTGTGGCTGCCCCAACCCTGGAAGTGTTCAAGGCCAGGTTGGATGGGGCCTTAGGCAGCCTGATCTTATTGGAAGTGTCCCTGCCCATGGCAGGGGGGTTGGAACTAGTTGATCTTTAAGATCCCTTCCAACTCAAACCATTATATGATTCTACTTTATGAAGTAGATAGATAGTTTTCATTTCTATTTTCAGAACTATATTTGTAGATCTTAGGTCTATGTTTCTTACAAATACTGAGATGTAAGCTTATATTTCTGCCTGTTAACAACAGGCCTTAATACAGCAAACATAAAGACTAATTTAGTTTTCATAGGATTAATTAAGCTGATTTGAAGGAACAGTAAATTGTGTTTGGTTTAACTTAGATTGCTAAAATAAGGCTAATAATTTAAATTAGGATTCTCCTCATTCTTTAGTTAATTTATTTACTTATCAGGGTAAAATAAAAAATGACGGAAATAAATGTTCGATAACTAGAGCCTCTTTGTCAAGCAGTGAAGAGTTTGCATTGTAAATATATACAAATTTAGTATAGTGAAGTAATGTCAGTTCTACGTCATGAATTTATGTAGTAATTTTGCTTCTGCCACATCACTCTAGGCTCCATTCCTCTTGGTTCAACCTACAGATTTAGCCAGTTTTGTATGTATGGGTCAAACATTTTGGCCAAAATAAAAGCAGAAAGAGCAAACAACAAATAGAGAAAAAAGGGGGGAAAAAACCAAAGGCAAAGTACATCAAGGAAAAGATACTTAGAACAAAGGCTTCTACAGGTGAGACTGAATCCCAAATTTGGATGATGTGCCTGTTCCCTAGAAGGTACTTAATATTTTGGATGTTAGGTCAGCCAAATGAACTGCCAAACTTTTGTGCCTGGCATTGATAGAATCCTCTGATATATGCCTTTGTCTACAAGTACGGGTTGAAACAACCACAATTTTGGTGTCCAGGAAAGCTTCCAAAATGCTGGACAACCTCTCAAAGCACAATTCTAGGAAATTATTTTTTAAGAGGTTATTTATTGTTGGAGTAATCCTTCCTACATTTAGTCAAAAGGCTCTACTCTTTTGATCTCATGTTGATCCTCAAAACCATGCCACTCCTTAATATGCTACTGTTCTTTGCTCCCCCTTATCTTACATGGCCTTTTCTACCTTGGTTGCAAAGACTCTGTGTGAACCCTTTATATCTACAAACCCATCACGTAGAATGTCAGGAAGTGAGAAATATAAGAGAAATAAATGTGGGGGATTAACCATTTCTTGAATTTGAGATTTCTTGGAACAAGAAAGGTAGGTACAATGACAATTTCCTGCAGAGTGGGCTACTCTCAATCCATTCTTTACCCAGCCTGTATTTGTGCCTGGCATTGCCCTGACCTAGGCACAGGACCTTGGACTCAGCCTTGCTGAACTTCATGAGGTTTGCACAGGCCCACCTCTAAAGCCTGTCAATGTCTTTCTGGATGGCATTCCTTCCCTCCAGCTTGTTAAACATGCCAGACATCTTGGTGTCATCAGCAAACTTGCTGAGGATCCCTTCAATACCACTGTCCATGTCTCTGACAAAGATGTTTAACAACACTGGTCCCAACACTTACCTCTGCAGGACACCACTTATCACTGGCTTCAAGTTGGACATTGAGTCATCAACCACAGCTCTTTCAGTGAAATCATTCAGCCAATTCCTTATCCACTGAGTGGTCCATCCATCAGAAATGTGTCTTTCCAATTCAGAGACAAGCATGTCATGCTGGACATTGTCAAATGCTTTCACACAAGTCCAGATAGATGATGTCAGTTACTTTTCCTTTATCCACCAATCCAGTAGCCATGTCATTGGAGGCAACCAGATGCATCAGGCATGATTTACCATTAGTGAAGCCATGTTGGTTGTCATCAATCACCTCCTTATTTTCCATGTGTCTTAGCACAATTTCCAGGAGGATCTGCTCCATGACCTTGTCAGACACAGAGGTGAGACTGACCAGCCAGTAATTACCTGGGTCTTCTTTTTTCAAAAATGGGGGCCATATTTCCCCTTTTCCAGCCTGTGGGAACTTCACCGGATTGCCATGATGTCTCACATATGATGGATAGAGGCTTAGCAACTTCATTCACCACTTACCTTTGGACATATGAATGCATCTCCTCAGATCCCCAGGACTTGTGCAGCTTCAGGTTCTGTAGATAATTCCCCACCTGATCTTCTGTGGTGGGTGGTTCTTCACTCTCCCACTCCCTTTCTTTGCTTTCTGTGACTTGGATAGTGTGGCTTGAGCCATTGCCAGTGAAGACTGAGGCAAAAAAATTGTTGAGTACCTCAGTTTTCTCTATATCCCAGGTGATCACATCTCCTATTTCCTTCTGGAGACTTCTCCCTAGTCTTACTTTTATCGCTGATATGCTTATAGGAAATGTTCTGGTTGTGCTTGACATCCTTGGACAGATTTAATTCTATTACGGCTTTAGCTTTCTTAACCTGATCCCTGGCTGCTTGGACAATTCCTCTATATTCCTCCAAAGCTACCTGTCCTTGCTTCCACCCTCTGCAATCTTCTTTTTTGAGTTTAAGTTTGTCTGGGAGTTCTTTGTTCATCCTTGTTTGCATCTTTGCATTTGTGTAAAGCTATGGTTTCAGTTGAAACTACAAGAGGTCTCAAACAAAATAAGTATCCTGCCCTGTAAAAATATCCAGTACAAATCTGTTCAGAGGTAGAAATATGGAGACACTGAGTTCAAGTGGCCAATGGTCACAGATCTAGAGGAAGAAGAATCTTGAGAAAAATCCTAGAAAGTGAACAGATCAACCAATAAATTAAATAAGCTTTGGAAAAACAACCTCCTCCCAGCACTTAATTCCTCCCATATTCAGAGAAAGAGACTTTAGACAACATTTGTAAATAAGTAGTTTTGTATCAAAGATACCTCACTGTGCCTTCAGTCTCTGACATAATTTTCTCCCAGTCTTGTGAGAAGTTGAATAGTAGACCAGCCACTTTTGCAAAAGGGCTCATACAGCTTTTGGGATCACCAAATATTTTCAGTTCCTGAACAAGTATAATCTTCTAAGTTTGCCATTTACACTAACATATTTTGATAGGGATCACATTCTATATATTGCCTCTGAAAACTTCAAGGCAAATGTTAACTCATCTTGAAAATGTAGGCAGGTATCATTTTCCAAATTCTGCCATCTAGTGTACTGCAATATATTAGAGAAACTGCCGATAAAAATTGTCACTACAGGTTTGTTCTTGTAGATCTATAGTCCCAGACTTCTGACAATAACAGAACTCTCAATGACTACAGTGGTTCAGGGTTTGGTGCCAGTTGAAGATGTTAGGTTGGTTTAATATTTGCAAACTTAGTATGACACTTTACCTAGTATTTGTAATTTTGAAATTCTCTTTAAACTGGAACTTTATAACAAACAGCTAAAATCCCAATGTATTATCAGTAGTCTTTAGCTGTATTTAGCTATTTTTACTTCTGTTCACACTGATCATTACGGTCACATTTCATCTATGAATTAGAAAATAAAAGAGAAGTAACATGTGTACATACACACAGGCACATACACTGCTACCAATTTTCAGATAACAGTCATGATATCTAGCTGTTTCACAGAAAGAGCAGCAGACCCTTACCTTCCTGGGAGCATGACTAATCACGGAAGAATTCTCAGAAATTAAGTGGGATTATGTTGGGCTCTCATTTGTCCCCACTTCTTGCAGAAAATGATCATGAAAAACATCCTCTCCTGAAGTCTCTCACCTCCCTCTACTCACCCATTCCTGCCTTAAAATGAAAATTCTCTGCATCTCCCTATTTGATTGCTCTTTCTCAACAGATGTCAGTTTGAGACAGGAATTTAGTACAAAGTGAAGCCATGTAGTTTGAAAACCTCAAATTGAGATTCATGGGTTTATAGTAATAACTTCACTATGGTCCTGTTCCCATTTAAAGCCCAATTTTCCAGGCTTTGTCAATTAAAATTATCTGTTTAAAGCCAAGGTTTTCAGGCTTCATCTAACCCAAGTGCATTTGTCCGGCAACCATTTCCACATTACAGTGACCAGTATTTTGTCCATGAAACCCTCTTCTTTGGCTCACAGTGATGGAAAGGCATCTCCACAGTGGTCAAGATGTAAGGCATCATGTTGCTTAGTATTGCCATCCATGAATCAACCAATCTTAAAAACAAAAACAAAACAAAACAAAACAAAAAAAAACCATAACCAAAAATTCTCCACTTGGGTGTACAGGAATTACACACTGTCTTTGGAATTTCAGCTCCCCTGGTGGCCTCCACTTGTGAGCTTGCATCCTTCTTTCTGTGGTTCTCAGATGCATGTCAGAGCAACACAGCGCACAGAGAAACAGCTCACCTCTTTAACTTGCTATCCTTCAGCAAATATTTTTATGCAGCCCCCACTGTGCCTGTGTTTCCCTTCCTGGATTTTTTTTTGCACACGTGTGTGTAATGAACAGCAACACTGCACTCACACACTAAAAGATCAGAATTCATTAATCACCAATTAGGCTCACTCACTGAATAAAGCAAGCCACAGGCTTCACCTAGTGAGCCCTACACATAGTTTTGTAATGAGCTGCGTTTTTCATGTCTTCAAGTGATGTGTGGTTTCTCCTATTTGTTACAATTTTTAATTATATGTCCTGTTAAAACTGCAGTTCCTGCATTAACTTTCCTGATACCGTCTGACAACCACTGCATCGTGCTACATCTTCATCTCTGAGATGAAAAAAGCTTTCTGGCATAACTGCAGTTGTGTCAGTGGCATCTCCTTAACTCCACACTCTTCCTTTTCCCTTCTTTTTTCACAGGACTACAGTATTCCTAAAGGATTGTGGTGACAAGGGAGAATGGGTGCAAACTGAAGAGGGGCAGATTTAGACTAGACATTAGAAAGAATTTCTTCACCATGAGAGTGGTGAGACACTGGCACAGGTTGCCCAGGGAAGTTGTGGCTGCCCCATCCCTGGAGGTGTTCAAATCCAGGTTGGATGGGCCTTGGGCAGCCTGATCTAGTGAGGTGTCCCTGCCCATGGCAGGGGGGTTGGAACTAGAGGATCTTCAATGTCGCTTCCAACCCAAACTATTCTATGATTCCATGATTCCTGCAAAGGCACTAGTTGCTGAATATTGCTGTCTCACTCTTGCAAAAGTGGTACTAGATCCTCATGCATGACTAATTTTAATTCACACACTGAAGTCAATCAGTTATATTCCTCTAGCTTATTGAATCCTGTTGTCATTAGACCAATTCGTAGCTTTACTTCTCAAGATTGCAAATTTTCATACTTTCGCCAGGCACTGCTAAACCTATGAGTGAAACTCAGAAAAAATCCAAGAAATATGTGACATGTTTTCACCCTACCCCACTTAGTGTACTTCTCTAGCTGTTCTGTGGCATGTCTTCCAAATAAAATGATCTGATTTCATTCAGAAAAGGACTGAATATTTATTTTCTTTCCTGAATAACATTAGAGAAAAAGATGTTTAACGTTCTACTAAACTTTACTTTTTGTTATAAATGCATTCCAATTATCACCCAATCTTTTTCTAAGTAATTTGATATTAAGGGTATTGCATCTCTTTGTGTCTGTGATGGATTTCCGGCTTTAATAAGTGTATATTAGGACTAGCATAACATTTGAAGGGAGGACTGATATTTTGATCTTTATGCTGCATGTTTTTGCAGAACAAATTTGGCTTTGATGAGTAAATGTTGCTTCTCTTCCAACTTATGACAGTATTGTCTTCTCCCATCCTTCCTGGATGATGTCTTGAGAGGAAGGAGCATGTTCAGGTTCTTTTCTTCTGTTCCTTTTCCCTCCAAAGTATGTTCAAGCAAAAAATTACAAGGATTTTCTTTTTCATGCTAGGCCTCTCATTTGTGGAAAAACTCCACAATAATCTGTACATTTTTGCCAAGCCATAATACCTGTAGATATTCCTGAGTGAATAGTGGCTGTCAAATATTTAAGCAAACAAAACTTTTCTGGAAATTACAAGGAATAAGGGCAGGCGAGGCTCACAAAAGTTCTCTCCAGTTACAGGTCTGACAAGAGAAATCTGCTTGACAATTTCTAGAGTGGAATCTGGCCTGATGTGTCTCATGCTTCCCTTTACTACTTACTTCATGCTGTTTCACAATGGTCTAAAATACCTTGCATAACATTTTGTCAGATAGTTTAAATCACTTGCACCCCTTTTCTTTAGTGCTACAACAGTAATGTTTTTCCATGTTTCTCCAAAAGCTTTTCATTGAACTGTAGAAAATATGACTGAGAGAACCTTTGATGCTGTACCGAGCTTGTACTTGGCAGATGCGTTTTTGTTTGGCAACTTCCTTTTGTGTTTATGTGATTCTACCACTATATTATACAACTTATTCCTGTGCTTATCTACATTTGAGCTTTTGGTAGTCCCCAAAAGAAATACATCCCCACTTTTAAACTAAATAAACCCAGCTCCCTAGATATCCTATTTTCTGGACCTTAAATCCCTTAATTTCTATGAATTTTCTCACAGCATGTCAATTCCCCTGATTTATGGTACCAGTAGGATGTCTTAGCAAAAAAGTAGCATACTGTTAAAAGGGATATATTTTTGATTTATTAATTTTAAAAGGCTACTGTTTGGGAAAAAGGAAATAATACAGAAGATAAGAAGTTCACACTGCAACCCATAAATCCAAATAAATTTGAAATATAATCATTTGCAGACAAGACAACCAGTAGGAAGAAGTTTCTTAATTTACTACTTTTTTGTCTTCATTATTAAGACTTTCAATAGTCCATAACATGTTCATCTTTTGAAGTCTTTGTTGAACAGATATTTAATCATATAGATAAGTCTTTCACTAGCATTTAGTGCCCTGTTGAGATCATTGATACTAGAATACCATAATTTATAATGATCATTTATGGTTTGGGATTTTTTTTCAAATTTCACCTTCTTATACATATTTTTGTCAGTTTAGGGAGGCTTCTAGTGTCTTAGTAAGGCAAAGTTTTCATTACTTCTCAGCTAGCTATATAGAGGGATGTCCTAACTAACCTTCTACTTTCAAAGAGGACTTACCAAATCACACTACTGCTTACAGGAACCTGAACAGAGAATCTCAAATTTATTCCTGTCCCAGATCAGATGAACTGTTTTTCAGAAGAACAAAATCACACCACAACTAATTTAGCCATGGGACAGACATGCTAGTATGCAGGAAAATCAGCAATCCTACAGCATTTACAGGTCCTGTCATCTTGACAAGAACATTGGTGGGAAGCCTCTGATATTCAGTTATCCCAGCTTTTATAAAAGGCTCTTAGTTATTAGGAATTAGCATGAAGTAGCAGCCTTCAGACTGCTGAGGCTTATTCATGATGAAAGAATACTAAGCTCCAGTGTAATAGGCCTCAGAATTGGCAAAGTAGGGTTAAAAATAGGATAGCATCACCATGTAATTTCTACCAACTCTACTTTCTGGACTGTAACAAGTCCTCCTCTGATGTAAAATGAGATTGAACAATCAAATCTGAAGTCAGTGCCACATAAACACTTGCCCTTTTCACTAGTTTGTTTTGGGTTTTTTTTGACAGTGATGAAGTGTTTGGGTTTTTAATTTCTTCAAATTCATATGTGTTCGGAGGAGTGTGCAGACAAAGCAAAAAAAGTGACCCAAAGCCTACAGACCTGTATCTCAGTCTAACAGCCATGACATCACAGAATCACAGTATCATAGAATATCTCAAGTTGAAGGGGATCCATAAGGATCATCAAGACTGACTCCATCCTTACAGGATTACCTAACGTTAAGCTATATGACTAAGAGCGTCAAGCAGATGAAGTCCTTGAACTCTGACAGGCTTTGTGCCATGACCACTTTCCTGGGGAGCATGTTCCACTGACTGAACACCCTCTCAGTGAAGAACCTTTTCCTAATGTACAATCTGAATTTCCCCTAGTGCAGCTTCACTCCATTTCCTTGTGTCCCATCACTGGTGAACAGAGAGAGGAGATCAGTGTCATAACCTGACTGCTCTGAGGGGTTATGCGTTGGTAAATGTTTGGGCTGTACAGGACTGATCTGGGTCAGAGGAACACCCAATGTCCTCCCTGGCTGTCCTACTTCCACCCACTTTTTAAAGTGGATGTACATAGCAATATCATAAATAAAAGTACCTACTGAGCTCCAGTAGGTAAAGAATTAAACCAGTCAAACATCAGGATTAGCAGCATATATATGTTTTGTTATGTGTCTAAATAATCACTAGAACTTTCTACAGAAGATCTAATAATTCTCATTTTATTCAAATATTCATGGATAAAAATACTTATAAAGCTAATAGTAACAAGAACAATAATAATACAGATAACACCGACAACTGCAATTAAGGAGACTGGCAGTGTCATACAGTCAGGTGTCCCTGGCTGGAAGGATGTCAACACACTAGCAAGATCCTCAACTAATTCTGCCCCGAAAAAAGGTTGCTTTACCTATGAGTGATTGCTAACAGCTATGACCTGAATACTATTCCCCTAAAACAATATCACAAGCCACAGGCAAAGGGGTACCTTTTGGCATTTTGTTGAGCAGAGTTCGCTTTGACAAAATGCTGGTTGGGTTTGTGTCAGCAGCATCCACTGCAGCCCACCATCCAGTCTAGAGCTGCTGAGAGAAGGAAGGGAGGCTATTGGTCACCACAATCAGCACCTCCCTCTACAATGCCCTCCTTGAGGAAGTTGTAGGCTATCATGAAGTCACTCCTCAGCCTTCTCTTCTCCAGGCTGCACAAACAAAGTGACCTAAGCTGCTCTTCATAAATCTTGCCAAAAATCAACCCAAACATCTACACTATGTGGGGATGTTCCCCAGCCTCTTATCCCCCAGTTACCACACATAGGCAGGATCACCTCATCCCAGGTGGAGAATCCAGCACTAAGACTTGTTTCATACTGTTAGTGATTGCCCAGGTCTCCAGTCTATCCATACGTCTGTAAGGTCTCTCTAAACTTGAGGGAGTTCTCAGCTATTCCTAATTTAGTATCACCAGGAATCTTAATATACAGTTGCCTTATGCATGCAGATCATTTATAAAAACATTGAAGAGCACTGGCCCAAAAATCAAGCCCTGGAGAACTCCACTGGTGACTGGCCATCAGCTTGATGTAACTCCATTTATTAGATCTGGTGATTCTATTCTATGATCTATATTTACACCCACAAATACAACTCCAATAAAACAAAAATATCTGTGCCCAGGATTAGGAGCCAGAATAAACTTTGTCTGCATAAACTTGTATCTTTCCCCTACTACCAGAAACCTAGTGTCTCAAGTGTTTGGTCTTCACAGACAAAACCACTCCAATTTGTTCCTTATGACTTTCCCAGGAAAATTATCAAAGATCTTACTTTCTGCAAATATGATAGAAAGCCCCTTGAGCCCCTAACTTTCATGCTTATATAGTAGAGATTCGATCTTGATACTGCAGGAGTCAATGGAAGGACTTTCGTCTACTTTAGCAGTGTTGAATTTAAAAAGTCAGTGCTTTATTCTGCAACAACAGTACTGCCAACTACAGTCAGAGTTTCCTTTCGGTCTTCTCATACCCTAGGAAGCTACAGAAAGCGTACCTTGCCTTTCTGGCCCTGTAGTAAGAGCATTCAATCTAGAATTTACATTCATATATCTACTTAAGCATTAAGACACAACCAATCTGTCCATCATCCCAAGATGCACTTAGCGACACTCCTTATTTCTGTTGAATTCTGGATCTTGTTGTGGTAGAAATTGAAGGAAACAGAATGTTGTTTCCAATATGTTTGACTGTGAGAGGTAAAGCAGTTGGTGGCACGAAGAATATGCAATATGAATAACTGAATTTTGTGAATTATCTTAAGATAAGATTTTCATTTTCATGGAAAGGCGAAGGTATCAGTAATAATGCAGGACAGGAAGGCTGCCATAGCAACGGAGTAAAGATATTGACAACTTTTAGCCCTGAGTAACAGAATGCTGTGTTGACAGAATCAGTTAGAATTTCATGGACGTCTTATAGTCTGACATTACAAAGCATATCATTTTTGTCTGTCAGTCCTTTGAAAACACTCAAACTACACTGTGAAGTTAATTTCTCAATACCAGGATGCACACTACATAAGGATACTGCTCACATAAATCTATTCTATGCAGAATAAAGAAAAGTCACATGCTAAATTGTTTGTTTTAGAAAAAAAATGGCTTTTCACCTGGGAAAGGGACTGGGAAGTTGAGGCTTCCTACTGGTGCATAGTTCTGAATGTCACTTAATTGATAAAGCCAGGCTGTTCACCCTGCCTTTGATATAATGCAACTATCTGTAAAACCAAAAGACTTATTACCTTGCATATCTGTGATAAAACTGTATTTATGAACTATTTTAGAACACATAATTTCTCAATATACAGGATAAAATTTTATATGTTGAATAAAAATAATACATTCCTAATAAAAGCTGGTCTAAGTAGATATCCAAAATGTAGGACAAAAGAAAAAGTACATAGGTACTAGATCCAGCTGTGATGGGATTAGGTCTCTTTGCAGCCCCTACAGTGCTGTGCTTTGCTTTTGTGTCTAGAACAGTATTGACAACTCACCAGTGTTTTGGCTGTTGATAAGCAGTGCTTGCACAGCATCAAGGCTTTCTCTCCAACAACCCCCCAGTATCATCAAAGGCCAGCAGGCTGTGGGTGGGCAATAATTCAGGAGGGGACAGGGCCAGAACGGCTGACCCTAACTGACCAAAGGGATATCCTGTACTGTGTGATGTTGAGATCATCAATAAAAGCTAGGGAAAAGGAGAAAGAGGGAGTGACATTTGTAGTTATGGTGCTGGTCTTCCAAAGCAACCATTACATGTGCTAAGCCACTGTGTTCTAGGCATTCAGGGCATGGACATCTGCCTGATGGTGAGAAGTAGTTAATAAATTCCTCTTTTTGCTTTGTTTACACATGCAGCTTTTACTTTTCCAGTTGCTTTTACCTCAACCCACAAGCTTTTCCATCTTCTTTTCTCCCGCTGTCCTGTTGAAGAGGCGTATTGACAGAGCAGCAGGAGACGGGTAGTGACAGGCTATTGGCAGCCAGCCAAGGTCAACCCACTACAATGAATTACCATTTAATCCCATTTAAACTTTTTCTGAACTCTTTGGAAGAGAGATTGTATTTGTAGCTTTTAACACAAATGTTGTACTAAAACATGATGTATCATGCTGAATACAATACTGTTGGCAGAACAAACTTAGGATAAAAGAGATTCGATACATAGATTATCACATCATCTGAACGGCTATTTATTTTCCAGTTCATTAAAGTAATTATACGTTAGTAGCAGTCCTTGACAGTTTTCTGGGTTGGAGGGTGGGAATTCAGTAGAACAGGATTTATTTGAGAGTTTCTGAATCTTTCCCTTTGAATAAGGAATTAATTTGAACTGACAAAATATAAATGTGAGTTCTGCAGTAAATACAAAGTCTACCATCTTGATGGATTTCTCGTACAACTATAAAATCTGTTCCCAGGTGATGATGTGTGTAGGTTCTTAATTTATTGTTGTTGAAATATGTATTGAGTTGACCTAAATATAATTGCCCAACAGTAATAGTATTTAGATTAGATTAGACCATGCAATATTAATGTGTTTCATATGTTAAATATGCAAGTAAGTCCATACTTAAACATTGCATACTTTTCCTTTACTTTTTCTTTTTTTTCCTTTACTTTTCTTCAAGTGTGACAGTAGAAAACAGCAAAACCAGGTATTTTTTATTTAAAAATATATAATTTCTTAGACTCTTACCAGAAGCAGCTATACTTTAGATACAACTTTAATCTTCTTTTTCACACTATCACAGTGATATCCATGATGAGGTTGTCCATTATTTCCAAAATAGATGTAATTGCCCCTAAATAGAGATGACTATATCTTGGAGCAAATATTTACTAATTGTGCACATCAAACTTCACATTATGGTAAACACCTAAAAGCTAATTAACAATCTATTCATTACAGATAAACAACACTAATCCAATCCAAGAAAAGGATATGTCTAGCTTTGTGACTACCTTGAGTTCCTCTCTTAGGCATCCTTCCTGGACTTAACTGAGGTCAAGATACTTAATGCTTTTACAAATATTTGGTCTGGGATGCAAACATTTCTTCTTGCCTTTGAATTCAGCAGAGTGTGACAAAATACACAACAGCAAATGTACATTCATCCAAAATATTGACAAAAAGGATCTACTTTTGTCCTTCACTTCCTGCAGTTCTGGAGTTAAATGAACTAGATACAGAGCTGATATCAAAACGACCAGCTCAACCCTTTATTTTTGCTCTTATAGTCTACCCATTCTAGTATCCCGTTTTGTTTTTCATACAGCTATGTTTTCAGTGGAAAGGCGGCTCCAACTCACCACACAACTTCATTGCCACTAGAGCCATCTTAGGGTAGTCAGTAGAAGTGCATAGCAAAACAGCAAAATATGGCAGGACCTGTCGGCAACAGCACAGCTTCAGCATAGTTTGAACCAGTCATAAAGGCATCCCCAGAGAAACAAAGATATGAATAGGATGCTTCCCACACACTTTTAACTTCCTTTCAAGCTCAGCTTAATTTTTGATTGCCTATCAAAGGGGTAGCCTGTAGATTTGTCATGTCTGTTGATCTTTCAGATAGAACCTGAACATCCTGAGTGTGTGAGTTTCTTTAATTTCACTAACCATGAATTCCAGCTGTTGTGCAAGCACTTTCCTGGCTTTTGTGGTCTTCCTGAGAACATGGAGTATGGTATGAATCCACACACCTCTCCAATCTTCCTCACTGCATTTTTACAGAGTAAGTTACTGAAATGACTACTTTTCTTCGTAGATTTCTTTATCATGTTATTATTAGATAACTGCTGTATCCAAATTGCAATTCAAGTGGCAATATTGGGATCTTGGTTTTTCCACATAAAGCAAACTTCTCAGATCTTCCTGTATTATAGACTGTTCCTTAGACTTACTCCCATCTTGATGACTGAGTGACAAAATTAATTCTCCAAGACTCAATAGCAGTGCAAGATTCTACAATTATTTAAGGTTGAAAAAGAGGCACAAAACCCAATTGTGAACTGTCACAATTATTTCTCATTCAGTCATTTATAAGAGTATTTGGTTCCAGGATTGTAAAGATCACTTTTCTGCAACATACAAATATGTTGACATTAAAACTTTCAGTTTTGTGAACTGAAAGTTATTAGGTTTCTAGAAGACATACTGATATAGAAGTGGCACTTGTATGAGGTAGAGGTACAGGATGCCAGTCATAGAAATAGCATATCTTCTCACTATTGCAGTGATTTTGCACAAAACCTTGCTAGGTGTTCATCTGTCAGTTTAATGTGTGCAACAATGAGGTCACGAGAATGTTTTTACAGTGGTCTTACAACATAATTAATGATTCTGTCTTGTGCCAACTCCTGCTTTTTAGAAAATATTTGCAAGATGAAGCCTGGATCTGCTGTTGATGGGAAGGGATCTGATACTATTGTTAACTCATAAAGTATCTTATTAAGCACATAGTATAGATTACAAATGATAAGTAAATGAAGGTAACTTTAGGAGATAAGTGTGTGTTTGAAGCTTTTGGTTTTGGAGCTGTCTCCAAAGATATGATCTCTCAACTATAATTTAGAATCCTTTAAGTTGCAAAAGATCCTTAGAATCATCAAGTCCAACTGTATGCCTAACATTGCCAATTCCACTTGTAAACTATGCCCTTGAGCATCACATCTACACATCTTTTGAATACGTCCAGAGATGGTGACTCAACTACTTCCCTGTGCAGTCTGTTCCAGTGCTTGATAATCCTTCCATATACCAAATCTACACCTCTTCTGGTGCTGCTTGAGGCCATTTGCTCTCATCCTGTCAGTTGTTACTTGGGTGAAGAGACCAACACCCACCTCCCTACAACCACCTTTCAGGTAGTTGTAGAGAACAATAAGGCCTCCCCTCAGCCTCCCCTTCTCCAGACTAAACAATCCTAGCTCCCTCAGCCACTCCTCATAAGACTTGTGCACCAGACCCTTCACCAGCTTCATTGTTCTCCTCTAGACAAGCTCCAGCAACTCGATGTCTTTCTTGTAATGAGAGGCTCAAACCTAAACACAGTATTTGAGGTGCAGCCTCATTAGCACCAAAAAGAGGGACACAATCACTTCCCTGCTCCTGTTGGCCTCACTATTTCTGATATAAGCCAGGATGCTGTTGGCTTTCTTGGCCATTTAGGCACGCTGCAGGCTGATATTCAGCTACCTGTTGGCCAACACACTCAGGTCCTTTTCCACCACGCAGCTTTCCAGAGACTCTTCCTGAAGCCTGTAGCATGGGGTCGTTGTTACCAAGTACAGGACTCAACACTTGGACTTGTTGAATCTTATATAGCTGGCCTTGGCCTGTTGATCCAGCCTGTCCAGATCCCTCTGTCAACCCTTTCTGTCCTCAAGCAGATCAACTCTTCCGCCCAATTTGTTGCCACCTGCAAAGTTACTGAGGCTGCACTCAATCCACTTGTCCAGATCATGGATAAAGATTATAAAAAGAACTGGACTCAACACCGAGCCCTGGGGAATACCACTTGTGTCCAGTCGCAAACTGTATTTAAGTCCATTCACCACACTTTTGGCCTGGCCATCCAGTGACTTTTTTTACCCAGCAAGATGTACACACATCCAAGCCACGAGCAACCAGTTCCTTCAGGAGAATGCTTTGGGAAACGGTGTCAAAGGCTTTAGTAAAACCCAAGTAAAAAAACATGTACAGCTCTTTTCTCACCCAGTAAGTAGGTCATTGTGTCATTGTCTTTTAAGCAAGAAGAACCACGTGTAAGCTGTATAAGAGTTAACTAAGCAGCAATTCAGAATCCTAGAGTCTAGATTACCAGTCCCTGCCTTGAAGACATCTATTTTTCTTCTTCCATCAAATAGTTCATAGGGTGTCCTAAAAATTATCGTAAGTATTTTCACTCATGAGCCAGATTACCATAACACAGCAAACATAATCTTATTTTCACTAGTTCCATTATTTTCTTATTATCATTATTTTCATTAATGGAACTGTTCTTTCAACCAATCATAAATAAATTGCTCACTACATCAGGTATCAGTGGGTATTTAATTTCTAGATTTAATTTATTCATCTGAGAAAAAACTCGAGACAAGTATTTGAGGAAAATTCTCCTTTTGTTTTTGTAATAAAGACAGTAAAAATTGAGATCTGCTCTATAGATATCTCAACAGCAGTAGTATTAGTAGTAATAGTATTACTAGTAGTAGTTCATTGTTAGTCAGAATGAATCTTTACTGATATCTTCACAAGGGCTTAATTCAGGGGTGAGACACTGTGCTGTACACCTCAGGTGCCAAAAGAGCACAAATCGTTATCTCCACAGAATGAAATCCATTCAAAAATCATCTGACACAGCTGGATGCAGAAGATTCAAAGGAAAATTATTTTTGCCTCAGATATTCAAAATAGACTGCTGGTTGCAAATGGCAGCATAGGATATTAATTCAGGTAGTCCCGGAGCTTATTCAACACAGAAGCAAATTAAATTGACACATGCTGCCGTAGAATTTCCTTAAGTGAAATGCAGCAAACAACCACACTGAGTCCATTCATATATTTCCTGCAAGTCCTGATTGATGGGTGGCATCCAACGAGACCCTTGGACTTGTTAAAAAAAATTCCAGGTGGAGCAAGAGTATGCTATTCACGAAGCTTAGGATTCAAGCATAAGAATAAAAAGGTACATGTATAGTAAAGGTAGTCTCTCGTAGGTAACTTTTAATCATGACTGCCATAACTCAACAACCCTCTCCACAGTTTGGAGTCTTATTGTGTGGATCACAGGCGAACATGGAGCTTAGATGCAAGCTAAAGAGCTTTTGGTTGCTCTCATTCGTATGCCAAAGGAGTTCATGCAAAGGATTGACAAGATCCAGAAAAAGCACAAGGGGCATCTTCATACTTCTTTGCCATAGCCACAAATCCTGAAGGAGAGCATGAGTGCTGAAGACCTTAAAGACTTGCTTTTATAGTCATGCTTCATTCTATTTATGTTGCCCTCCTAAGAAGCAATTAACATACTTCATTCAGAAATTTAGGTATTTTGGTGGTTGTCAGTGTACAAACATATACTACTTCATGCATCTTGGAGAACTGAAATCAGACTTGCCTGCTTTGCTTCCTCAGTCAGGCCCTAGTAACACCTCATTGCTGTAAAACTGCAGTATAGAAGAATATAAAAGCCAAGGGGAATAACAAAAGCTTTCTTGTATGATAGTGCTTCTGTCATAAAGCCTTCGTAGTAGATTAAGTTTTGAGAAAACTAATGTTTCTTTTTGTTTTTGTTTTCTTTTTCTCTCTGTTCATTCCTTGGGCTTCTTAAGGGCCGTGAAGATCCTCTGCACGCTCTCAGCCAGAGGTAGACTTTCATCCACATAATATTTTCAAGACAGTAGTATCATGGATATTTGGGGTTCTACCATTTCTTGGAAATCATCGAAATACATGTATAAGATTGCTGATTTCCATAGTGTCACAGTTATATCAAAAGAAAACAATACGCTGTTGCTTACAGTATTACAGCTGTGGCAACTTAGTCTCTTGTTTAACAAAAAGGGAGTATGATTCTCTCAGATTTTCTTTGTAACAGATGTATATGTGAAATGACAACAATGGTTTAGCTGTTCCTAATCAGACAGGACTTCCTTCAGTCTTGACACAAATTTCCCAGACCAATAAAACTATCTGCCTTTGTTGTTGCAAGTAACAAATATCTGAGGGGTTAATTTCAAATCCTTAAAAAAACACTGCCCGCATCATGAGTTGTGGAGGAACATCTCTCACTGTAAACAAGAAAAATACCTTTTCCTTTAAGACAAGACTTACCCCTCACAGAATGGTTACTTGAATTCTTAATTGGAGACCTAGATAATACTAGAGAAAAGCACAAAAAAGAAACTAGTTAATGTGGGAAGGGGGAATCAGGGCCTGATGTTGCTTTCAGGGAAAGGATACAAAGTCAACAAGAGCTTCATGGAGCAAGCATGTATCAGTTCAAACAAAATTACAGCCCCCCATCCTGCAAATGAATATCATGAATAGTAATGTCAATAGTGGAATATACACAAAAAAATAACTCAAAAGTGTGTTTCCAGGACAGAGCTATTTTGGCTAGCTGATTTGAAATGGCTGGCAGGGTAGAAGTGCAACATATAGAGGTATCTGTGTTTCAAAACCCATACATACCAAGCCGAGGCAAGTACTTAATTTCTCAGACATCAGCAGGTTTGCAACGTAGGAATACATCCCTCCACTATCATTCACAAAGCATGCAGTACAAGCCAAACTGTCTGAAGAAATGTAAATACTCAGCTAGTGAGATTAAACTGAAGTAGAAGATTATCTCTGGTAAAAAAGTAGTTATCTGCCAAATTAGGAAAATCATGCTACGTGATATGATGACTAGATTCATTCCACAGCGAAGTCTGCTGCTTCCTGGGGCCCAGGTTAGAGATATCACTTGAATATTCCCTGGTCTGGTACAGCCCTCTGATTATTACACACTTTCAGTTATACAGGCTGGCAGTGGTGAGGTCGCAGAGAAAAGACCAAAAGTGATCAAAAGGGACTTCTGGGCACTGGGAAAATTGGTCAAAGGATCTGGAGAACAGGCAATGTTTTCCTCAATCTTGTCAATGTCAGGGATGAATACTGAAAGGAACAGGAAAATTCATGTGATTAACACATAGCTCAGAGGCTGGTGTCATTGGTGGGATTTGGAGACTCTGTTATCTTGAGGACTAAGCCTGCTGGTGACAGAGGGAGTTTAGCTGTCGCAAAGGGGGAAAAGGATTCTTGCTCATGAGCTGGTGAGGCTCATCAAGAGGGCTTTAAACCAGGTTCAAAGTGGAAAGGTGATATAACCAGGCTCACTAGAGATGAGCCTAGCGGTAACATGGCAATGTTGGAGGCGAAATCAATAGCCCAGCTCAAGTGCCTCTACACCAAAGCATGTGGCACATGCAACAAACAGGAGGTGTTGGAAGCCATTGTGCAGCAGGATAGCTATGACGTAGTTGCCATCACAGAAACATGGTGGGATTTAGGACTGGAGTGCTGCAATGGACAACTACAAGCTGCTAAAAGCAGGGTTTGCTTTTATAGAGCTCAAAAATTGTGCTTGTAAGGTCGAGTAAGGCAAGGATGTGGGCAAAGCCAACAAGACAGATATCTTACTGGGAGTCTATTACAGAACACCTGACCAGGTCCAAGACATTGAGAAAGCATTCTGCAAGCAGCTGGCAAAGGTCTCACAATCATTACCTCTTGTTCTCATGGGGGACTTCAACTTACCTCATATCTGCTGAAAATACAAGATAACAGAGAGGAAACAGTCTGGGAGATTTCTGCAGAGTGTGGAAGATAACTACTTGACACAGCTGGTAAGTAAGCCTAGCAGGGGAGATGCCTCACTTGACCTGTTGTTTACAGAGAAGTACTGGTGGAAAATGTGGTGGTCAGAGACTGTCCTGGGCTTAGCAACCATGAAATGATAGAGTTCTCTGTTCTTGGTGAAGTAAGGGTAGGGGTCAGCAAAACCACTATCGTGGACTTCTGGAGGGAAGGCTTTGGCTTGTTCGTGTCACTGGTTGAGAGAGTCCCTTGAGGGACAAACCTAAAGGGCAAAGGTGTCCAGGAAGGCTGCATAGTCTTCAATATGGAAAACATATATGCACATACTGATATCAAAAAAAGACCACACTTGTGAAGGAAAAGAACAGGTGCCCTGTAAATCACGTTGAAATCACCTCACCTACCAAAAGTGACTCTTCATAATATATTTGTTCCCACACATTTTGCATTTCCATTATGACCAGCTAAAGCAAATTTTCAAGAAGAGGGTTACACTGCAATAGGCATGCATCAGGATAAAGAATTTCATCATTTTCATGCAGGTCAGTGTGCAACCTGCAGCAGCCCTGATGCTGTTCACAAACCACTCTGCAAATACTGTGTATGAGGTGGAGAGATGGTGAGAACAACCTGCAAAGAGGGAGGTAGCAATAGCTTAAGCCCCACTACTGACCAAGGCAAACAGCTGCAACCTACTTTGCTAATTCACTCACCTCCTCTGATTCATTATTTATCTACAGAAGAAAGAAGAGATTTTCTGCCTACCTGAAGGAAAAGATACTGCTGGATTCTTTAGAACCACAGGCCCAAAATTTCAAGGATCACCTTCTTCACTTCTGCTGCAGTATACAACCATGTCTTAAATCCTAAGATATTCAGATACTACTGTGTTGCAAAGACTCATGACTTCTGCGTCAGTTAATACCTCACTGCATGTTCAATCTTTTTGTAAGGTCATTCTAAACATTTCCTAACAGCAGGAACTTATAATTTAGTTTTCCTGATGAAAACAAATCCATTCTGGAACAAAAATTAAAAGGAAGAATTTGCCTCAGTATTTTTCAAACAATTTTCTTTCTGCAGTACATTTGATGGGAGGCTGGTTAGCTTAGTTCAGATTCATTTAAAAAGTTAAGCTGGAACTTTTGAAGCAAATTTCCTATATTTTTCAATACTGATTTAATTTCCATGGGCTATTATTTATTTTTCCCAATGATCACCTGATTTCAGATTATATAATTTTTTATCACTGTAGAGTTAAAATAAAATTTTCACAAAAAAGTAAGGTGATATTCTAGTTCTGCTTACACAGGAATATGTTTCCCTCAATGAAACACCTGAATGAAAATCCTTCAAGCTTGTTTAAAACACAATGGCTTGTTTTGTAACCATCTGTATTATAGGGCCTGCAGGGTGCAGAAACAGTATAAAAGTAAACTAACCAACTCTGTGTCATGAGATGTGTGTCAGATTACGTCTTCATGTTAGATCTGAAACAGCACACTGAAGTCCTGTCAGTCATTGCTCAGTGCACGCCAAAAAACATATGTTCATGGGTGACTGTGGGAAAATTAATTTTAGAGCCATTCACTTTCCTTTGAGATGCTCATTTGGATTTTTAATTTAAAAATAAATGGTACATGAAAACATTCAAAATGTTTAAAAGGCAAAGGCAACTGACAGAAAGGAATGGAAGAAAGTGTTGATTTACAATGATAAATGATAAAAATTACAATGATAAAAATTTACAATGATACAATGATAAAAACCAGTACATACTATCACTGGGAGGTTGGAGTGAACATTAACAATCTGCTCTCTTGAATTGAAACCAAAATTATAGGTATGTTTCTTCTTCGAGTTAAGAAAGGAAAGACTTAACAAACAGGTGCTGAGAATCTTTGTAAGTTAAGGAGCTTTCTTAATTCATATCAAAATTTAAAATGTGATCTTTATCTCGTGTATTAACTGCATATTTGAAATAAATGTTGCCTTCCTGCTATATTTAACTCCACACTCCAGAAGAGTGCTCAGGCTGAATATTGGAATAGTATTATTAAATATAAACAGACTGAAAAAACTTAAAGTGTGCATTACAGAACTTTATTATATGAGTAGTCAATACATGTGGTGATCTAGTTAAGTCTGGCACAAGAAGCATGGGAAAGCCTTACCAGTTTTCATTTTAGGGCCCTTAGGCCCCCAAGAATGTTCAGTCACAGCAATGCCAACAGTATACACAAAGTATAATTGCTGTTACTGCATCTACCAACATAGCAGGGAGTTCGAGGAGAAACCAAACCAGAAGAACTTCAAATTCTTTTGAGAAATCAAAATGGCACACATTAAGCAAAGAACATTTACTCTAAATTTAATTGAACTGTACTAATCAACATAAAAGACCACAGAAAAAAACAATGATCTGCATGTAGGGTCTCGCAGATGTTGGCAAGGGATACAGTAAAAGTGAGTGAATATCTGCAGTTATATTTTACACCATGCATGCAGAATGAAACATGTTAAAATCTAGTAATTTTATTAAATCCTTGCAACTCTAAGAGAGTGTTTATTCTTTCAGGTTATTCATCCGTATCTGGAGATTTTCTGTGTATTATCTCTTGATTTATATAAGTAAACATACAAACAAGAGTCAGCAAAACTTATCAATTAATTCTCACAAAGCTAAAGTAGAGTTAAGTTTTATCTAAGTATTTGTATTTTTTTTGAAAGTTAGATACCATGTCCCTCTGGTGCGTCTGGTTGTTGACTGTTGTGAAGTTCATAATAACATTAAAACCAGACCTTGGAAAGTAATATAATACGCTAAGTTTTCTGGGAAAATTTATACATATGCATATAAGTGGGAAATATATTCTATAACCAGCTTTTATCTTGTTGCACGTGGAGATCACCCCCTTGTGTTGCCCACTAACAAACGATGCTTGCTTTCTAAACCTCCAGAATGACTCTTAAAGAGTTTATTTGATGGCATTTGCACTACCAAATATAACATTACTGGAAGTAAAATCATAGAAGATTATCTACATCATATTTTCCATCTTGTATGAAAATAAACTTGACTTCCTTAAAAATTTGATCAGTATTTCAGAATTCTTTTCTCTCCTCTCCATACTAAATCTTAGAAAGAACAGAGCTTTCCCATCTTCTTTGAAAGCTATTAATAAGCTGGGATGCCATGCCTTTTTCCACTATTTCTCACAGGGGTATTTTTTTTCCTGCAGTGTACATTTTTATACTATTTATAAGTACTGGTAAAAATGATATGAAGAAAAATCTAATCATTAATAGAGACCGAGGTTTGAAAAAAATAATTAATTTTACCACAAAATCTTCCCTGTAGAACATCTAAAACCTCTGGGTTTGGATTTTGCTCAAATCAAAGTGCTGATTTAATTTATTTTAAATACATTGTTTTCATTTGCTTTCTACTTATGTTTCAATCCTAAGTAAAGTCATTGTAAGCTTCCTCCTAGAAGTTAAATACATTGATCAGAAGTCACCTTCTCTGTGAGCAGAAGTTAGAAATACACGCTAGATGCCTGAGTTTTAGTTCACTAATAGTTGGAGCATTTTCCTTAAAAGCTGAGTTCCATTCACCGCTTCCTGATGTATGCAAGGGTTCACTTCAAAAGAGGCAAAATTAAATGTAGATCAACTAAATTTGAACCTCATTGCCGTTTTACTGGAATTGTTAAAAGACAGACGTTTGATTCGTGTAGGCATGTAATTTCATAAATGATGCAGCCGTGTCATTCAGCAAATTCATTGGACGGAGGCCTCTGTTTCTCTTAATTTTAAGTAAGTTCTGTACCAGCTTCAGAGCAACTTGCTTGGAAAAGACAATTGTCTAGGGAGCCAGTTAAAGTTACACTTTAATAAAGTTCCCTTAATTACTCCCTTAACTCAGAGTTAAAGCAGAATAGGCTGATTGATCCCAACATTAAACGATATTCGTTGAAAACGAGGCTCAGGGGTTTGACGTCATTCCTTCTTCAAACTCAGATCAAGCAAGAGATGTTCCCACTTGCTTTCACAGGGTTCTTGGTCCTACCATCAAGACAGGAGGTCTGATTCTTCACTAGTTCCGTAGCCTTTTCTTAGGCTGAGAGGATGTTGGAAAAGACAAGGGGTTTAGAACTGGAGGGAACCTGGTTCCCACCCAAAGCATGCCAATAGCCTTCAGAGCTTGTGGAAGAGCTCAGCCATTTTGTTCCCAGCAAAATTAGGTAGCATTTAAAGTATTCCAAAACTGCAAGAAGATTATGTACCACACTTTATAAAAAAAGCACTGGTAAGTTAAAAGACAATTTGTAGAATATTATCAACTAGGTTAAGTTGCATTTTGATTTCAGAGTATCATGGCCTGTAATCAAACTCTTCTCGACTCTTAACGTACAGGAAGACAAATGAAGACTGCATCATGGCTGTCTTCATGCATTAAACTTTCTTTGCCTTAACATATTGTACCAGAAAAAGTTGAATCACATCATGCCATAGCTGACAAGCTCTAACAAAAGCCTTGCCAGCTTAAAGGAAGCTAAATGCTAGGAGTACCAAGGACAGACTGAATCCATCAAGAGTGTGTAAAGAACCTGTAAACAGTGCTTCTGTTCAGCTGGGATTTTTGAAGCATTCCCTAACTCTCTTTTTTGTTTCCCCGTTCCAAGCACATGATTTTAAAGGAATTCTTTTGAAGGAACTCCTCCTTTATCCCAAGAAATAATGCTGGCTCTCTTCCATAAAGAAGACAATTTAGCACAAAACAAGAGTTTTTTGTTATGTTTTTGTCAACATCTAACTGCCTCCACTGCTTACAAACACTTTGCCTACTTACATGAATTGCTAGTTAGGAGTCAGGTAGCTGCACACTCTTGGGCTTCTCTATACAAACAAGACAACGCACACTTCCTCAGATAACCTGAATGACCATCATTCGGCGGTACCTTAACGCAGAGCTCCAAGTTTGTGCTCAGACAAGCCAATGACTCACATAGTCCTGACAAAGCAGAGGGTCAGACTTGTTGCGAACGGAGGGAAGATACGGACACTCAATATGAGTGATTACCAAGCTTCGTTTATTGTATTCAGATAGTCTCAATATATACAATAGGGGATAATTATGCCTACTAGGCCGTTATTGATAGGCTAAGCCTAAAGGTTAGCATTTACATGTGTCCTCCTACTTGCGGTTTTTAGTTTAGTTTTGTTCCTCTTTCTTTCTACAGCTAGTTCCTTCAAGTTGTTTACCAAAACTAGTCAAGGTTACTGTGCCCTTGCCAGATTGCACTATCAGCATGATTCTGCAGCTGCTCGGTACTTTTCCACTATATTAGCTAAGTCCTGTGTTTTCTTAAGTCAAGAAGTCAAATGGCCTTCTTTCTTAAGTCAAGAAGGCCATTTGCAGGATTTCTACATGACCTTCCTCAGCGAGCCAGTTCTCCACACAGACTCAAAGCTGCAAGGGTTGAAGAGTTAGGTCTGCCTCGACAAGACTAAGGGAAGGAGCTGTTAACGATTCAGAAGAGAGAACAAATGGGTTTGATGGGCAGCCAGTCTTAAATGCTCCTAAATGGAAGTGGGCACTGTCTCATGCCAGCTCAGCGATCACCACACCTGTGATGGGCATGAGATGGCAATGCAAGATCCGTGCATTTCTCCTTCCAGGCATGAAAACGTAGTTCCCCTTCTCTGGACAATTCCCAGTACCCACAGAAAACTAGGAGGAGTGGTTGGCTCTTTAAAGAGTTGATGAACCTGCTCTGGGAGAGTTTTTCAAGGTAATAGCTCTCTAGAACCTCCCTTTTGTTCCCTGGAGAAGACATCTACTACTCCCTTTCCTCAGCGATTAACAGCAATCTTTTATTCTCTGCCTCTACTGCACGAACAGTTATTAAAGGCCTGTTTGAAAAGACTCAAAAAGAATCAATGCACGGATTTCCACATAACTAGGGTCTACAGGAAACGAGAGAAAGAAAGAGAGAAAGAGAGAAAGCCAGAAAGAAAGAAAGAGGAAGAGAGAGATTGAGATTGAGAGAAAACCAGAAGAAGGGATGGAAAACAAGTTCCAAACCAGCAAGCGAGCAGGGATTTTGACCCCACCCACTACTAAATATAAAAACAGGTACAACTCTCCTCAATACTCCTATGAGAAAGTGAAGAGCTCTTTTCCATGTTTTCTTGCTCTTCTTCTCCCTCTTTTCCTAATGCTTTCAGAAGCTTCTCTCTTTAGCCACTCATGATGTGAGAAACACTTGTTCACTGGCAAAAAAAATCAAAAAGGATTAAGTCTTAGAAGCAAAGGCATAAAAGTTTATTTAAAATATACGAGTCACTCATGATACGAGAAACACTTGTTCACTGGTAAAAAAAATCAAAAAGGATTAAGTCTTAGAAGCAAAGGCATAAAAGTTTATTTAAAATATACGAGTCAGCTGAGTCAGATGCATCTCTCTCAAAGAGGAGAGCACAGCAGTTTACAAAAATTTGAGGTATCTATCTCTCATTCTTAATTACCTGATTCCCCGTCCCCCAGTGATCTCTCATTGGACAGGGCCCACATTGTTCTGCGATCAGTTGCCTTATCATAAACTTCAGTTTGTATTTCTTCTTAAGGGAGTGTTTATTATTTCAGGTTATCCAATTTGTGTCAACATGTTTGGAGGCTGGTTTCTTGTCTGCATGTTATCTCCCGACACAAGATAGCTGCATCCTCCAAAACAGTTAAATGTATAAAATGGCTGAAGCTAAATCCATTCTCACAATCCTTAAGTTTCCTTAAATTGTAAACAGCTAATGCCCTGGGGATCCCCTTTGTCAGTGGAACTACCGGTGATACAGTTGTGAAATTAAGAGGATGACTAAAGATATGATCCTTTCTTCTCCTGTTTTGCCAGAAGCAATTTTAAGCAAAATTATCAACGCCTGTACATTCATGTTCCTGTATTTTATTTTCTGTCAAAGACTGACTTAATGTGATCCATGAGTGTGAACTAGAAATTTAGATCTTACCCTATGTATTTGCTACTGTCAAACTAGGAAATCCCAAATGTGTACCCATCTTCTGACCCAAATCATTCCTCAAATCAATTGAATTTCTTGGTCTCCCTAGTGTGCATGGGGCTCTTAGACAGATGCAAAAGCCCTGCACATAACAATACTTTGTAGCTCCATTAATCAATGGAACTTCGTCTTATGATGTCGTAAACAGAAAGAAGTCGTCACAACACACTTGTATCAAGCTCTACTTCGAAAATAGTACCCATTTGATTTGTTATGGCAGACCAGACTCCCGCTGTTCACCTGTTTTCATTGTTAAGCAAGTAACTTTATTTGTCAGAGGAGAATAGTCTTACATACCGATTGCCATTTTGTTGTCAGTCTGAAGCTATGAATGGCTCCTAGAAGTCTCTGCGTGAATGACATACCAAATTGATGGACTAGGATTTGATGACACTACTATATTTTTATGAGAATGTGTACAGATTATTTTATTATTTACTCTTTTCTATGATGCACAATTTAATCTGAAATTTTCTGGTATGTATTACTTGAATTTTCCTCGTGAGTTCAACTCCATCTAGACTGTGCACATTTCATGAACTAGAAAATGCTCCACGTGATAGTCAAGCTTGCTGCTTCTCTTCGGGATGCCCTGGTATTTAACACTAATGGTGCAGTATGTGAGAATTAATTGGCAAGTTCTGCTTAATTGATAAGATACGCTTAACTGTCTTGTAGGACACAGTTGTCTTAGGTGAAGCCATAACCTGAAGGGAGTCTCCAGATATGGTTGTATAAACTAAAAAAAAACGAACATCCTCTGGGGACTTAGTTCTTTGTCTAAAACTAGTATATATATATACCCACTGTTTCTGTAAGATGGGATGCCTTACTTAGAAGGGCATCCCATTCTGCACTGAATTGCTAAATAAAAATATTATTGCCTTTGTTTTGAAGACTTTGTCCTTTTTCATATTTCATCAGCTCATAAGTGTTTCTTAGAAGTATATTACACTCTCTATGGTCTGGCAACTGCTGAACAAGTCTTCACTATTTGCAGGTTTTCCACCAACTGCTCTCCCAAGTTTTGTCAGTCTACTGGAAGTTAAAAGGTGGGAGTGCCTCAGGACAGTCCACCAAGACTGTGGGAAGAAGTATAACTTTCGCTCAGCTGGCATTTTTGAATGGTTCCTCCAATCCCATTTTTGTTTCCCTGTTCCACAGTTGACAAAACACGCTTTCAATGAGATTTTTTTACGTTTTGAAAGAACTGAGGACAGCCTGGAGAAGGCTCCAAGGAGACCTTATAGTAACCTTCCACTACCTGAAGGGTGCCTACAAGAAATCTGGGGAGGGGCTGTTAACAAAGGCTTGTAATGATAGGACGAGGGGCAATGGCAACTGGAGAGGGGCAGATTTAGATTAGACATAAGGAGGAATTCCTTCACGGAAAGTGGTGAGGCACTGGAACAGGTTGCCCAGGAAAGCTGTGGATACTCCCTTCTTGGAGGTATTCAGGGCCAGGTAGGATGGGGCCTTGGGCAGCCTGATCTAGCGGGAGGTGTCCCTGCCCATGGCAGGGAGGTTGGAACTGGATGGGCTTTAAAGTCCCTTCCAACTCAAACCATTCCGTTATCCTACGACCTGCTCCGTCTCAATCCCAACACCGCCTCTCTCGCGACAAGCAGACACCTCAGCATGCAGCATTCCGCTTCCCCAGCCCAGGCTGCGCTCGGCACACCCGAGATCCTCTCCTCCTCACGAACGTTTCGCCCGGTCACGTGAATGCCAGCCAGCCTCCAGGTACCGGCACTCCTGGGCTTCTCCGCAACAACTCCGTCAACAACACTTCTCCGGATCACCCGAGCGTTTCTCGGAGGGTGGGGAGGCCGGAAGATGCCCAGGACAGCGCTGCGGGCACGGTGACAGCCTCGCAGCCCCAGGTAGGCCCGTGTCCGCGTAGGGAGGAGGCAGGGTGACTGCGGGGCCGCCAGGCGCGCGCCGAGGGCCTCGGGCGGCGCGCGCGCGCTCCTTACCTCGCTCCTTCCCGCCCTCCCCCCTCCCCCCGGTTCCGCCGCTGTCGCAGTTGGGCGGCCACACCGCGCGTGCGCGAGCCGCGGAGGACGAGGGCGGGGGGAGCGGGGGTAGAGCTGGGGAGGGCGGGGGGTGGGGCTCCGTGTTTTGAACAGCTCGATGCGGGTGGCTCACTATTTGGCAGGAAGGTGAGGAGGCCTCTATCCTAGCGGCGGAGATCGCGTAAGGCAGAGGGGGATCCCAATGTGGCAGAGGCGAGCAGGAGGAGGCGGCGGCGGAGGAGGTGGAGGGGGGCGATCGAGCCGAGGGGAGCGGCCGTCCCCGCTGCCGCCGCGGAGCAGCTGAGCGGCCCGGCGAGGCGGGGGCCCGCGGCTGGCACCGCCGGGCCTGGCACCCCCCGTCCCGCCGGCAGGTGAGCGAGCCGGGGGATGGGGGGGGGGGGCAGCGCGGCCCGTCGCGCCGCCCTCGGCCGGGCCAGTACCGGGCAGCGCCGGAGGGAGTCGCTGTGGTGGGGGACGCGGGGCCGCCGCCGCCGCCCCCCTTTGTGCACGGGGTTCGGGAGAGCTGCCGCCCCGGGCGGGCCCGGCAGCGGCCCCACAGCCCTGCGAGCCGGTGTCCTTTGTCTGCCGCCTCCTCCCCTCCCTTCCTCCCCCGCCCCGCTCCTTCCGTGCCCCTAGCTCCCAGCGCTGCCGCAGCTGCAGGTTTGTAAATACTGGACCCACACACACAACATGGCTGACGCCCGCCCTGCTTCTCCACCAGGGTCTCCGCCTTCTCCCTCTGTCTACGCTGATTAAGCCTCTCCTCCGTTTTAGGCTTTTGTTTCTTTCCCCTCCCCCTTCGTTTCCCATAAAAAAAAAAAAAAAAAAGAGGAAAAACAAGTCACTCTCCTTAGTGCGCGCATGGCGGGATTGCAAGGGTAAGGATCCTCGCTTTGGAAGCTTTCTCCTTTCGCTTCGCTGTTTACAACAAAATGAAACCTAAAGTCAAAGGGGATTCGGGAACCCGGTGAGGCCTGGGACGAGGGAGGAATGGAGGGAAGGAGGGGGAGCCGGATGAGCCCCACTGAGTGAGGCTTGCTTGGAATGTGCGTATCTTTTTCTCTTTTTGGGTGGGGGAGGCAGATGCACCAAGGCGCTGGCAGGGATGTTAACAGTTGCAGAACGATCTAGGCCCCTTTCTTTCGTTTTAGGACGTAGTTTGGTACAAGATATCAACTCGGTACTGTCATATGGAGAAGACTTGGAACTGGTTATGTCAGAATAGCCATTGTGTAGGTAAAAACCGCAGCACAGGCTTTTTTGATTTCTTCACGTTCCCTCAGTCTCGTCAGTGTCTTGAATTGGTTGCAAATCATAGCATACAAAACTGGAATTAACATTTGTCAGGTCTTTGTGTTGCTGGTTTTCTGTCACAGATTAATTTGCCCTTGTGATGACAATAGCACAAACCGATGCATTTATTTTTTTTATTAAAAGGAGCGCTTCTGCTTTTTAGGTTCCTCTTCCGTAAAAGAGACACGACATCGTGAACTTAAGTGAGCTCCCAAACTAAAACAAGACAGCGTGCCTCTGACCTCTCCTAACAAGGCAAATGCTCGGTTCAGTAGCCCCCACCCCAGTTCTTCAGAGCACCCCCTTCTGGTTTGAAGGTAGTTTGGTGGGCACATTTGAAGGGGTCTGCCCAGGAGCAGGTTTATATCCAGTTTGTAACTCAAGAATGAATGCTGAAGGTGCAAAGGCGTGATGTTTCTCCTGCTTTCTAGAGACGTTACTGTAATTGTAAATGTTTATTTTTTCGGAGATTATATTTTAAAAAACGATCTTTATTCAGCCACATTTATGTGGACCACCATGGCTTCTGTTAATATCTGTCTGAGCACTGCCATAAAGTAAGGAATCCCCTGGCTCTGTCATCTTTGTCTGCTTTGCTTTGGAAGCTTCTAGTGGAGAAGCACCAGCATGGCATAATCAGCTTTTTCTGAAATAGAAGTAAATACTACGCTACAATGCTAGAATTAATTATTATATATTAATACTTTTTTTTCTGCTGTTTTTCCCATACCTATTAACAAGTATTTGTTAACTAGAGGCGGGGAGAAAATAATGTATAATCATGAGTTTATAACAGTGTAAAACTTGAGTGGAGTCATCCAAGTTGCAAGATCATTTTGGAATGTGTATCTGCATCATGGCTCCTGAGCCAACTGTAATATTCTAGATGGAAAAGTCCAAGCAAAAGTCTGTAACTTGATATATCAGTAGATTCTTGCAGCAGTTACTACTTTTTTGTTTGTTTGTTTTCCATTTAACAACTTGAAGGCAATATTAGTAAAGTCACTAGAGTAGTTTACCAATTGTAACTAATTAGTCATTCATTATGCTAGCCACCGGATTTTGGAATTACTGCTGTCTTTAGTAAAAGTGTGAAATGTACAGAGGTATGCAGCTCCTCCCTCAGAATTGGCCTTTGGATACTTAAGCTGATTCTTAGGTTTAAGAGCAAGATAAAAATAGGCCATCCTTGACACATCTGTTTAAATAATGGATCACTTAAAAGTAGTCATGTTTCTTAACTCTAGTACATGGTAGTTTTGTTGCTGAAAGTGAATTTTATTCTGTAAAATTCAGGTCTACCTAATCAGCTTTTTGAAATTTCTTGTTTCTGTGATCTTTGCTGTAGTATACAGTTGTGTTCTTTTCTACAACAGTTCAAAATTTTTTCTTTTTGTCTTGGTTGTGTTGATGAGTTGGTGAAAAATCAATAGTGGGTATTCCAGGAGGAGCTGATTTAGTTGAAGAGCTTGCCAAATCTCTATGTCTTTGGAACCACTAAGTGAAGATAGTCAAGATTTTTTTTGTCATTGGGTGTAATACTAAGCTGTGTTTAACCAAGTTAAAAAACAAGTACTAGTAAAATCCTCTTTTCCAATACTGTTTAATTTTCATATCGGGAAGTTAGACTGAAGAAAAAGATTTCTGCAAGGAAATGCAGTCTCTGATCAGCTTGCTGGAAGATGCTAGAAATTAGTTTCCTTTAAACAAGAAATACTTTTCAACCAGTCTTCCCAAGTAAGTCATGACTCAGTGTAGTTTTAAATATTTATTAGGTTACCAATTAAAATATGAAGTCCTAAACATAATAAATACTAGTAGTTAATCTTACACTTCCATACTTTTTTGTATGTTTTCTCGATCTGAGTAGTATTCTTCCATTGACTTCTTACCTTGTGTCTTTGCTTGCTATGTGTTGCCAAGTTGCACTCTGACATGTTCAGATCTGTAAACATCTAGCTGATGCAACAGTTGTTTTGAAGTGTTTTTTTTAAAAAATGTAATGCATAATTTGCTTAATACTTGGCAAGAGAAACTTCAAAAAAACCAGAATCTTACTGAAAATCTTAACAGCCTTTTTTTTTTTTATTTTTAGAATTGAGCCTGTTCTTGTAAACTTTTCAGGCTTTAATTTTGCTTTTCTTTGCCTCCTTTACTTTCTTTACCCAGGTACTAGAAAGGTCAAACTTCTTAATGATATGTCGTGAGAATATGTTTTTGTATTTGACTAAAACTGATTCATCAAAGTGCTTTAAAAAACGTCTTTCGAAAGCTGTTCTCTGAAGCTGGACCAAGAGAGAAAATCTGTATAATGGAAAGTTAACTTCCTGCTGTATGGTTAGATAGCTTGTTTCTCATACCAAGTGTGAGAAGATATTTTGGTTTGTTGGTTTCCCGTTTTCCTTTTCTTACTACACTTCAGAGTTAGATAGTTTTATGATCAGAAGGTGTGTGCTGATCTTACTTGAAATTTATTTTCTTAATGAATATTTTCTATATATGAAGCTGTGTCCTGCTTGCTGTCCAGTTCCTACCTAGACGTCAGCATACCACACGACTAAAAGGAATGTGGAATGTGACTGGTGTGTAAATGTGCAGGCTTGCTTCCATCCGGATTTCTATGACACTTCTATGTGGCAAATTCCTTGAAACAATGTAGTTAACTGATCTGTATTATCTATGAACAGTTGATTCTAGTGGTAAGGGGGCTTCTTCACTGATAGTTTCAACCAATGAGGAAATTATTTAAGTCAGACTTAGCGCTTCCGCCATGTGATGGCTGGAGTTAGCTTTCTGTTTTAGGGCAAAATGTGAATTTGCTCATGGTATGCGGAATTCAGATGGTACATTGATTCGGCTGTGGGCTTGTAGAGAATTATTCTACAAATCCTGACTCCCTTTTAAGGTTTCTTTCTTATAATGTGTGTTGTGAAATCACTATAACTTTTTGCTATATGAGGTCTTGTTTGACTTGTTTATTTGGAAACTTTATTGAAATGATTCTACAAAAAGCTGAAATATATAGAAATTTGTTGGCATTACCTGTGGTGATCACTAGCTTTAACTATTATGTAATCATATTCTGTTCTTTGCAGTCGTTGCAATGTGGTTGAGATATTGAAGTATTTTTCTGATGACTTTTTTCTTTGGGATCTGCTTGTAGAATAAATTTGGTGTATTGTTAGGCACTCTCAACTAGGTTTTTATAGTCTTTTTGATAAGACTATAAAGCTTATAAACCCTTAAAGAGGCTGATTAACTCTTGGTTTGTGGTTTGGGTTCTTTTTTGTTTGCTTGGTTGGATGGTTTGCTTAGGCTTTTTTAAACGTTATTTCTGGATGTTCCAATGTGAAATCTGAGATCTGCACCTACAAGTACTAGCAAGGATAGATACTTATTTCAAGAGTAGTTCTTGGATTCCAGTGATTTTGTAAAAGCTTACACAGAATGACTGCTGAACTTTAGACCTTCAGTTTCATAGACTCATAGAATCGTTTGGTTTGAAGAGACCTTTGAGATCAAGTCCAACCGTAACTGACCACTGCTAAAGCAGATCCCTGAGCACCTCATCCACCCATCTTTTTAACATCTCCAGGGCTGGGGACTCCGCCACCTCCCTGGGCAGCCTCTGCCAGTGCTGAGAACCCTTTCCTTGAAGAATTTTTTCCTAATATCCAATCTAAACCTCCCCTGGCGCAACTTGGGGCCATTTCCTCTCATCCTATCACTCCTTACTTGGGAGAAGAGACTGGGAGAAAAGACGAGTCGAACACCCATCTCACTACAACCTCCTTTCAGGCAGTTGTCATATGGTAGTTTCAACAAAATGGAATTATTTAAGTTTTAATTACTGCTTTGTTGTTGTGTTTTCCCTTGGTGTTCCAGTTGTTCTTAAATTGCTCACTTATGGTGGTCTTGCATAGGGAGAACACTTTCATTATGGTGACAAACTGTTGAGTCCACTACTGTCTTTGAAGTCACCTCTTTTAGTATTACCACTTCTGGCCAATCTGTATGTGAGCTGTATGTGGGTCCCGTTCTCTGGCTGCATTGTAAACAGTAATTCCCTTCTAACAGTGTCAGCTATCTCAGCTGAAGGGCCCTGCAGTCAATTGCTACAGCAGCCTTTCTTGAATGGTTGTTGGTGTGTAGTAAACGAACTATTCTTAATGTTAGTTTTCAGAGTTGTTTCTTTTACTGTCAGGAGTGTTGGGGAACCTGTCTGGGTGAAGTTTAAGGCTGCTTTTATCTCCAAGTTTAGAAGTGCTTTGGAATAAAAGTGCTCTGATAAAACATGTTGCTCTCTTTAAGGTCGCTTGTGCGTCTTCCATCCTATTTTTTTCAGAGAGCCTTCCTACTGGTTCAAAATTAGTCTTGACTCCTGAGATCCAATCTCTGTGTAACTTCAGGGAGTTGCTTATTAGGATGACAGATCCCTCTGAATGTGTGTGTGTCTCAGAGGCTTTTTTTCCCATATCATTCTGTTGCTTTGTTTTTTCTCCTAGATTCCTGCTAGAGCATAACAATTAATGAATACAGAGGACATATGTACACTTGATCAAAGTTTACTATGCAAACTAGGTTGTAAAGTGTATCGTTACCTGTCAATTTAATCATGCTGCTGTGTAGACTGATACTACTCTACCCAGATGTGGCCAGGGATATATAAAATGAAAAAGTAGTAAGCTTCACTTTTTTTTCCAAGTCATGTTCTTTGACTTGTAGCACAGTAAGCTGTTCTACCTGGTCTATGCTATCTTGCTGAGGTCTGTAAACTTTCACCTCTGTAGACTTTAATTTGACCTCCTTTAAAAAAAACTTTTGTATTAATCCAGTGTAAATGTAAAAGTGAACTTTGGATCATAGTCTCTTACTCTAAGTGGGTAAGCACTGAAAGATTTATTAATGTCAGGCTTTGGGTCTGTTATTTATTAAAATTAAATAATTATTTCTGTTACAGAACTAATTTTCATAATTTAGTTTTTTTGTTCTCTGAGATTTCTTTCTAGTACGTGGAATGAAGGTAGCTTAAGTCCAGTGTAAAATCATATGTTTGCTGTTGAGATTTGTAAATATAGAAGTTTCCACTTTCTGGATTCAATGTAGATATTGTGAGCCGAGTAGCATGGGGGAGGCAGGTTCTAGAATAGTTCCCTGGTGATGTTTCTGTTTTCTTGGTAACTTTTCTCAAATTTCTTGATAAACATAATGTCTGCTAAGATTAAGTTCTTATCATATACTTGCAAATACTGTCTTTTTTTTCTGCATGTCTGACCAATCTCTGGTCTTCAAGTTGAACTGCAAAAATGTTTGAAGAGTAGACCGTATTTAAGTTTCTAGGAATGATAAAAATAATGCTTGGAGGATCTAGGTTGTATAACTTGTATAATTATACTTGGAAGACAGTTGTCTATGATCCGGACAATTGCTTGCCTGTCCTGTTTTATAACTCTGTGTGGGTTTGGGCAATGATCTGAACAACAAAGTGAAATCAGAATGGGAGCAAATATGTTAGAAATTTACTACTTCCTTCTCAAAAGCTTCCAGTTGTAAAGCTTTATTAAATGGACATAATTACTTTTCTATTCATTAATCTCCTTCAGGAGTTCTTTGTCTTAATGCTGAAAGATAACATAAATTCATTAATGCTTGTTTTGCCATAAGTGGAAATGCATCTTGCTGAGATGTGACCAGTGAAAATATGTGCTGCCACAAGAGTGTATTCAAAAAACAGCTTAACAGTAAATCCAGCCTTCACAGAACTATAAATCAATGTTTTTAGGGTTAAGGAATGTGCAGGTGTTTGATATACTTGTAAACCACAGAGTGTTGGATACTCAAGGTTAACATTGTGTTTTTAGAAGGAGGGGAATTCGCAGTGGTTATCCTCAGGTTCATCTCTGCTGCTGGAGGGAGGAGGAAAAGTCTTCTTTAGAAATGCATAAGGATAGAAAACTTCTCTTGCCTAGGCTGCCCAAGTACACCTTGGGCAGATATGATCTCCATCTTCTACACTTCTGTTTTGTCAATAAAAGCATACCTTATTGTTGGATGCCAGCTGTGAAGCAGAGAGCAAGCAGACTATCTTCTGGTTCATGTGCTCTCCCAACTGTTCAAGTTGAGGGTGAGAGTCACTCCTATCCTTAATTATACCTGCGTGTATACCTATGGCTTGTTTGAAGAGAGATGAGACAAATCTGTGTTTTTTCCTATCACCGTGGACTTGTGGGTGTATTAATAATGGATGATAAGTACATTTTTAAATGGTAATGTCTTGCTGTGACCTTAGTGGTAAAGCATGGGTGAAGGAAGCATTGCATTACAGATAGTTTTAGTCTAGATGCTTGAAGAACAGAATTCAGACGGATCCTGTTTTTTGTTTTGGTTTGAATTAAAGGAGGAAAGGCGGGGAAGTGATCCTTTGCTGCAAATAAACACCATAGTTTTCAGTCATACTTAATACTCTAACGCATTTCTAGGAGAAGTCATGTTTGGACATGGGTGGCGAAAGGTGAAATATGAAGCAGGGAACAGCATAAAAGGCGGAAGCATAGTTGTCTAGTTGTATGCTCTCTTGTGTGCTCTGTTTATCTGTAGGACACACTTGTAGAAAGCCTCGTGCTTTTATGGGGAAGGATATCCTGCTTTAGGAGATCCCGTTTTCATTGAAAGATGCCTTGCTTTTTTCATTTTTTATATTTCCATTTCTCCCCCTTGTTGCTCCTCAGTTGATTAGACTCAAACTTTTTTAAAGTACTACAGGAGAATTTAGTCCTCTGCAAATAATTATGTGCATTTTCAAAAGGAAAAAGGGATGTGTTTTTTTGGGGGGGTGGTGGTTGTTACTGGTACCTAGACTGATGCAAAATCTTTGGAACGCAAATTATGTTAGTATATCTAGTTCAGGTTAGATAAAAAGTATTCTGCAGAGAAAACTGGCCTGTGAAGCTCATAAGAAGAGCCTCCCTCTAGCTGTTGCTGCTCCTGCAAGCTCCTGCTCTGAAGTTGTATCTCTAATTTACTTTCTGATTTCATCTCCATTTGTGCAGCATGGACAGTGAAGTAATTTCAAAGCAGGGGTTTTGATCAGAGCATTTTGTCAAAGTCTGAAAAAGTAAAGTGTGTTTGCTGTGTGACAAACAAGGTATGGCAGGGAACAAGTGAAAACCAAAGTGATCCTTGTTCTTAAAGTCTTAACTTCCTTCTTGCCGTTATTTTGTCACCTTTCTACTACTGTGGAGCAAGAGCAATTCAGTATTTTAAGGCAGCTGTTTCTGAGAAAAAAATTACATATTCAAACTCATGCAGGTGTTTTCTTAAAGTACGTTTTTTCCGAGTCCAGTGAATAATTTTTCAGAGTAACTTGAAACAATTCTTCATCCTCTTAAGTACTTCAAGATCTAATTAGATTTAGGAGTATGCAGATACCATACTGGTTTCAGAACTAGTGCTTTGTGCATTTTTCCTTCTATGTTTTAAAAAGCGCCATCAGTTTGAGGATTGTTCTGTTATCTTCACTGCTTTTGGGGGGAGTAAGTGTTTTCACGGTTTGATTTTTTTCTCTCCCTGTTGTCCTGCCTCCATCACCTTGGACTTAGGCAGCATATGTTGTGTTTTCCACCAAAAATCTGAAATACCTGTGTGTTAATCAAAGAAAATGCCATGTCATGCCACAATGCTGGTGGTTCTCATCTTTTATAGGAAATAGTATGATCAGCAGTTTAGTTAGTTATCATATCCTTGCTGATGAATCCAGTGTTGACTGCAGGATTTAAATTTTTAATATTACAGGGCTGTAATATCTTTTCTGTACAACTGTACTACCTTTCTGTAAGGTAATTAATTTTTGTTTTATAGTAGTATTCTTTCATTGACCTTCCAAATTTATAAAAAACAGCATTATTAGCTGAATTTTGTTTTCAGTGCTTTGCTGTTGCTGTATGTTACAACTCTGACATCTGTTGCAGCTATTTACAGTTCAAATCTGGTGTCCTGTTTAGGCTGAGATTTGTATTAACATTGTAGACAATGAGTGAATATTCTGCTGTTGGTTGGAAAAATGAAGATTGCCTTATTGGTTAGTAGCCATGGCAAGAGACTTGCCATTCTTAACAGCAAATACTTTCACTTAAGTGATTTACTTTTCCAGTGTAATTAGTTACTTTAATGCACTTGTATAACTGTTTAATCCAAGCTAAAATGGCTGAAGTTGTGAAGAAAATAGGTAAGACAAAGTCAGTTAATGACAGGTTGCTGAGCTTTTTCAATACGCAGATTAAAGGCAAGAGATCATTTTCCCTGAGTCCTATTTTCAGTTTGTGTTGTTTTGGGTTTTTTTTTCCCTAATCATTGCAAGGACAGGATGAAAATGTTTAAAATTTTTAAATTTAATTTTAAACACTGTTTAAAATTGACTAGTGTCTATTGGCTTTTTTTAAAATCAGGTCTGTAGGGAGAGGTTTTTCTATGCTTTGAGTGTGGGCTTAGTGTCTGTCTGCATGAGCATGCTTCAGTGTGCTACATGTTAATGTTTACTTTTTCATTGCAGAAATTCCTAACGAAATTGTCTGCTCTCATGTGAGTAAAGAGGGCCTTAGTTTACCCAAAAACTTCACTGTATTTCTTCCCCCTGTGCCCAGCTGGATTAAGAAAGAGAATTACATTTTTATCACAGTAGGTACAGTTAGTATTTGTGTCCAGCAGAGATATGAGTTAAGGCCTGTGATTTGTTGAACACTGTCTGTTAAAATTGTGGTTACTGTGGTGTTGTTTATGGGAGAAGTTTAGGCATGGATGTCTCAAATTCATGAATAAGTTGGCTTATAGTACAGCTTGTCGTAGTTGTTGTATGCAGAGCTAATGTGAGTAACTGTGTGTTCTAACTTAGTATTTGTGACACTGCTTTTTTGTTTGTTTGTTTTTGTTACTTTAAGTGCTGAATTACTACTTATTTGTCAATGTCCTTGTTGGTTGCTTAGGTTGAGGTTTATGAAAATTGCATTTTGACGTCCTATTCAATGCTGCGAGTAATGTTGTCCTAATAAGAATTCTGAATGCTCACATGTTGTCTGCTTTTAAAACTAGTAGGTAGTTGTTGTAGCAGAATTCTTAAGTACTGATCTATAATTACTTGACTTTCTTACCCTCAGCACTGTTGGGGTGCTTCCTGGCCCTCTTCTGTAAGTTGGTGGCCTGCCACTTCTCATCTTGAAGACAAATAGTGATTATGTCAAAAGTTATAAAACAGCTACAGAAATCAGATGTAAACCATAAGAATCAAGGATTTTTAAAGCATGAGCTGTCATGTCTGAATACAGGAAGCAAAATGTGTTCTTTACTATGGGCCTTCATGAATCAAGTTATAGAAGTTGCAGCATTAGAGACTGAAAAAATGCTTCAAGTATGTCAGCAAAATATTTGGTCTTGCAAAACTAACTGATGTCACAAATTCTTAAGCTTGGTTTAGGAAAATATTTTAATTATGCTTATTTTCAATATAGTGTTGCAGTGGTGTCTTCTCGGTGTACTAGGCTTTAAGGTCTCAGAACACATGTCCGATAATTTGTTACTCATGATCAGTAGGCTGTTGGTGAGCTAAAAAAGCTTGAAAGTGGTTTGTCAAATGGCAGATTTTTTTTTTCCCCTTCTTTGAAATATGATATGAAATCTCTATTCCCTCAATGTTGGAAGGAATCCATAGCAGTATTGCTGGCCTGGATTGTTAGAACTGGCTGTTGTACACTTAAAATGTGACTTGGAAAGATGAGCCAGCCTCCTGAAGAGACATGAACCAGAGAGTTTGATTTGCTGTGTTCAATTAACCTAGCAAACTTAGCAAAGTGCACGAAGTTACCACTGCATTACCTTCTAATAGCAGTTAGTTACCTTACATTTGCCCTGGGCTTGCTGTTCTAGAATGTTTGAGTGATCCTTTTGACCTTTCTCAGGTTAACACGATAGCAATTAAACCTAATCTTCAAACAAAGGCTGATGACCTAAGTATCCCTTCTGAGGAGATGCATACGCAGGGAGCAGTCTTTCTTTTTTTAAATAGATATTTCCCTCTCTAGTTCCAGACCTATTTGCAACTGTTCCCAGACCAAACTGAGTAAATTTGCTTACAGTTACAGTAAGTTGTTACTCCCATCTGTAAGAGCACCAGTAAGGACAAAATATGTGCATTATAAATCTTAAAGGTTCATTTGCATTTACCATAGAATGGTAGCAATTATATGGCTTGTCCAATAATAAGGTACTGCTGTTGTATCCTGGGCACTGGTTATTTCTGTGCAGATGTTTTTTTGGATTTAGGGGAAGAGGATGACACGAGGAGATTGATCACATGGACTCCGATATCTTGTATCGAAGACCTATATTGCTTTTAGCAAGCTCCTTATATACACGATGTTATGTTGCATCTAAAACTTGGCATCCTCTGATTGGTTACAAACAACTCTTCATGCATATAAGTTTATATTACTGTTGGTTAGTTGCTACTGTCCATGCGCCTAGATCAAATGCTTACTTGATTAATTAGCTTTGCATATTTTACATGCTTTTCCCGTAAGTTATCATGATTTCTACTTTTCTAGCTTACACCTCCCTCTCAGGTTCTGGGCATACAGCCATAGCTTACTGTTGCTATGAGTTGCTTCCTCCTACTGCACTGTTCATGGTCCTTCAAGGGCATCATGGCCTTCATTAATATAAAATGTTTCTACAGCTACTTACCAATAAGGAGAAGCTAAGCTGCTTCGTATTTGCCATGATGCAGAAGTGTGCAACTTAAGACAATTACAGTGACCTATTACAACTTTAATTTAACTAGTAACCCTAGTGTCTGTGCATGCTCTTGCATTGTGATTAAATGCAAAGTAATTTGCAGTAGACTGAACAATTAGGAGTGAATTAAAATTTACGTTTGGATAAAGAGATGGAGGGAAGGTTCTCCTGCCTTTGGTTAAACACTAGATCTTCTCTTAAAATTTTTTATAAAAGCATTGCCTTGGAAGCTTTCTTAAAGTGGGCTGTACACTTATGAAATGATCAGTCACTAAGTTGAACATTTACAAGGTTTAGTCAGCAAAGTAGTTTTGCATTGTCTCTAAGATAGCTTAAACAGTCATTGGTCTTCAGAGTGCTGGCATGTTGTGTAGAGTCCCAGGAAGAATTGTAGCGGTGTGGTGTAGAGAAATATCTTAATATTACTAAGTAGGATATAAAATTTACCAGCTCTTTGGCCAAACTCAAGTACCTGTTTATGGTGATTCCATAGTCGAAGGATAGAAGAAATTGAACTATACCTTCTGTTGGCATAGGCAGATCATTCCATAATGAACAAAATTTGTGCTTATCCATGCTGTGGGAGGGAAGAGTAGACTGCAGCTCTAAATCAGCTCCTTAACTCCATGCATGTATCTTTGTTGTTCTAGTAGTGTTGTGTGTAATATTACAGTAATGGACAAATCCTTCATTTTTGCTGAATTAGTTTTGTTGTGCCAAAGAATGGCTGAAAGGTTTGTGTATGGATAAATGTTTCACTTGTTCTTCTCAGCTGTTGGAAAGGAAAATATACTAGAATTTTTGTTTGTTTATTTGTTTAAAAAATGGTACATGAATTAATGTGGAATTTAAAATTGTAGGTTGGCAAGCAGACTCTGTTTTTTTAATAAAGCTGTTGCAAGCTCAATTGGCACTAGTCAATTCTCTTATTCCTGCTTATAGCTTGATTCCTTTTCAGTAGAGCAACCGGTGCAAGTGTGTTTAATACCGAATTTCAGATCAAATTTTTTATTCTTGTGTTCAATTTTTGGTATGTATTTTTTTGCCTAATATGGGAAACAAGAACTTTTTCAAAGGGCAAGCATATGGTAAAATGTCATCGAGTCTCTTAGCCAACTATTATTGTATGTGGTTATGATGTTGCTCAGGTGGGAGGCAGATCAAATAAGACACTATTATGTATAAATTAGTTTAATTATAGAGAAATGCTTAATACCTAGCTTTACTGCTGATAACCCCAAAAAAACAGGCTAAACCTGCAAAGATTTCTGGAATGCGTCTTTGGAGATCTTGGCCCCGAAAGAAAAGAAAGTTACTTTATATGTTCTTAAGGGGGCAAGCGTATAATTGTCCTTTCCCCCTGAATCATGGAGTGAATTTCAGAAAGCTACTAATATTTAGTGTGAGACTAAACTTCAAACCTGTAACTGAAAAGAGCTTTCTTTTTTTTAATTACTACTTTCTGGGTATGGCATGCGTATGTCGTTTCCCACTTCTAACTCCTTTTATCGTAATAATTATATTTTTCTTTGGTTATTTTGTCACTTTGGTTTTGTCACTGCTTTTTTTTTGCCTGAGGGTGTTAATGACTAGCTCTTTTCCGCTCATTTACCTTTCAGGTAAAATCCTATGTCTATAGTTAGTTGTGACCATCAGCTGACGTATTGATAGCTTGCCTGGTTTAGTGAACATATAGTGTTATCACTGTCACTTCTAATCAGCCTATAAGAATTGAGATCAGTGCTTTTCAGATGTAAGCTGTGAAACCACTGATGTACAATTTGATTCCTTTAGAAGCAGGTTATAGGCCTTTCCTGGCTTTTCTTCCTCTGAAGAACTACAGGAAGATAAAGAGCTACAGGCAACATCTAATTCAACGTAATGAAGAAGGCTTTGATGAGAGGTTTCCATAGTGTTTTCAGTTGAGTCAAAGACCCAAACAATGGGAGAAGCCTTGATCTGTTAACTATGGAGCTGGAACAGCCAACATGATTATCTGTTGTAGGCACATCTGTCTGTTCACCCTGGGAAGATCAAGAACTTTAAAAACCTTTGGACACAGGGTGACTAATACACAACAGTTCTGGTCTGAGTAATGTATCCATTAATAGAACTTCTTGCTGCCTTTTTTGAGAAAAACAGGTAAATCATCGTAAAAGTACATCTTCTGATGAAAGCAAAGTTAGTCATTCTCTGTATTTCTTTGTCCATCTCTTTTAATTCCACAAATGAGAGAATTAGCTTGCACTTTCAGTACTGTTGCAAAGATTGCTCAATGTATCATGTACGTGCACATGTGACAGAGGTTGCATGCTATGCAAGTTTGACATTCAGGGAACTCTTAATTAGTTTATTATACTCAACACAAAACTTGAGTGCAAAAATGGTTTTTGTATTGCTTTCGCTTTCGTGAGTTCTGTGCCTAGTAGATGAATAAGGCTGCAAATTGCAAGGTTTTTGTGGACCTGTGGTAGAACGTTTTATGAACAATTAAATGTTCACAGATTTTACTGAAGCATAATAGTTCAGGGTTTTCTGCTGCGTTGATAATTCTTTCTCCTGTGAGTTCAGAGTTCTTCTCTGAACAGTTTGAACTGCAACGTCAGTCACTACTCAGGCAAGTTCATCTACAATTATTTATTAGGGATTTACTACTTTCTGATGAGGTCACATGAGCTTCAAGTAATGGTTTGCCAGTCTTCTACTACTCTTTAGGAAACAGGTTTTTAAAAAATTGGTTTTGAATTGTCCCACATCTTGTATTGTTTTGGTCATAAGAGCCAAAGGCACTTTTCATTGCTGCCTGTCTGAGGGCTGAGAGGTGTTCAGTCCATCACTGCTATGAAGGGGTTATGAGGGCAAAATGGAAGAGTTCTTGCTGTTGAAGTTTGTAGGCTTTGTCTTTGTTCGTGGTGCAGAAATTGGGATATACTTACAGACAGTTGTTAAGAGGTGCTGAGTTTTTAGGTGCTTGTGTATACCAAATTGCCTGTCTGGAAATTACCTCATCATTTACCGGGTGATCAGGCCCAGTCAACATGGGTTTACAAAAGGCAGATCTTGCCAAACTAACCTGATCACCTTCTATGACAAAATCACTCGATTACTGGATGGGGGAAAGGCTGTGGATGTAGTCTTCTTGGACTTCAGTAAAGCCTTTGACACAGTTTCTCGCAGCATTCTGCGTCAGAAACTGTCAGCCTCTGGCCTGGACAGGCGCACACTCTCCTGGGTTGAAAACTGGTTGGATGGCCAGGCCCAGAGAGTGGTGGTCAATGGAGTTAACTCCAGCTGGAGGCCAGTCACAAGTGGAGTTCCTCAGGGCGCAGTACTGGGTCCAGCTCTGGTCAATGTCTTTATCAATGACCTGGATGAAGGCATCGAGTGCACCCTCAGCAAGTTTGCAGATGACACTAAGCTGGGAGGAAGTGTCGATCTGCTGGAGGGTAGGGAGGCTCTGCAAAGGGATCTGAACAGGCTGGACTGCTGGGCCGGTACCAATGGGATGAGGTTTAACAAGGCCAAATGCCGGGTCCTGCACTTGGGGCACAACAACCCTATGCAGCGCTACAGACTGGGGGAAGAATGGCTGGAGAGCTGCACGGAAGAGAAGGACCTGGGGGTGCTGGTTGACAGCCGACTGAACATGAGCCAGCAGTGTGCCCAGGTGGCCAAGAAGGCCAACGGCATCTTGGCTTGTATCAGAAATGGGGTCACCAGCAGGTCCAGGGAGGTTCTTCTCCCTCTGTACTCAGCACTGGTGAGACCGCACCTTGAATACTGTGTTCAGTTCTGGACCCCTCACCACAAGAAGGATGTTGAGGCTCTGGAGCGTGTCCAGAGAAGAGCAACAAAGCTGGTGAGGGGGCTGGAGAACAAGTCTTACGAGGAGCGGCTGAGAGAGCTGGGGTTGTTTAGCCTGGAGAAGAGGAGGCTGAGTGGAGACCTTATTACTCTCTACAACTACCTGAAAGGAGGTTGTGGAGAGGAGGGAGCTGGCCTCTTCTCCCAAGTGACAGGGGACAGGACAAGAGGGAATGGCCTGAAGCTCCGTCAGGGGAGGTTCATGTTGGATATCAGAAAAAAATTCTTCACAGTAAGAGTCATTGGGTACTGGAACAGGCTGCCCAGGGAGGTGGTCGAGTCGCCTTCCCTGGAGGTGTTTAAGGAACGGGTGGATGAAGTGCTTAGGGACATGGTTTAGGGAGTGTTAGGAATGGTTGGACTCGATGACCCAGTGGGTCCTTTCCAACCTTGTGATTCTGTGATTATTTACTTGTGTTTTTAAAAAAGTTACTGTGATTTTACTCCATAAGGATCTGTTACAGTGGTTACAAGAGGTTCTGTGTATTTTGAGAAAGAAAATGTCTTATCTCTTAGAACAGAAGTGATTTTCTTAAATACAGTGAGATGTAGTGAGGGAATTGTATCAAAGCAGAGACTGATTTCAGCAATCAGCTATCCTTCACATGAAAACCACTTATTAAGGAAGTGATAGGTATAAGAAATCGTATGTGTGCACTGAGAGGTAGTTTCTGTTGGGAAGGTGAGTTTCTTTCAGCTGTGGAAGATTCTTATAACTTGTTACATGGTCTCTTGGGGATTTCTGATAAACCATGCCTAGCATATACTTGGATTAGTTTTCATTTGAGTTCCATTAGTGATTTGAAAGCATACTTGTGGTGACAGATTGCCTCCCCCCCCCCCCTTCTCTCTCGTCAACTCTAGACAGGACAGTGGGCTGCAGTGGATGTCGCTGATGCAAATCCACAAGCATTTTATTCAGCAAAATGCTGAAAGATGCACCTTTGCCAGTGGCTTGTGATATTCTTTTGGGGGAATAATTTTAGATCATAGCTGTAAGTAATCTTGCATAAGTAAAGCAAACTTATAAATGCTGATTTTAGGACAGAGCTGGTCAAGTACCTCACTAGCACATTGACATCCTCCTAGCCGTGGGATACTGCCAGTCTCCTTAATTGCAGTTGGAAGTGTTATCTGTATTATTGTTCTTGTTACTGTTGGGCATATAAGTACTTTAAACATGAATGTTTGAATAAAATGAGAACAATTGCATGCATAATAAAACATGTATTACTAATGTTTGATTGGTTTAATTCTTGACCTACTGGAGCTTAGTGGGTACATTTATTTCCTTTTTTTAAGCATTGTTCTGAGGACATTGTTCTGCATTGTTATGTACACCCACTTTAAAAAGTAGGCAGAAGTAGGGTGGCCGGGACAGAATCTTAAGTGTTCTGACCCAGATAAGTCCTGGGCAGCCTGAACATTTAGCTGCGTGTAACAGCCCCAGAATATTCGGCTTGTGACAATGCTTACAAAATCTGAAAGAAAAATTTTAGGCAGTGTACTTTAAAAATAAAAGTCAAAAGTATAGAGGAATAGTAAGTAGAAAACACAAGAGTTAGTAAGTATGCTTTAGCTATAAACAATTTAGCTACTAAAAGTAGATAATAATTTTGACCTTTTTTTAAGGCCTACTTCTCCCAGATGCCATTTTATTATACCTGTTACAGGGAGGGGGAAGGCACCTTTGTAGTTGTCTTTGAAGCCTTCAGCATACCAAATAATTCAGGAGTGGTTGGAAAAGCTCCGGCTAAATAATGTAGACTTTCTGGCAAAACTGTTGGTTCAAATTTGTATGAATTGGTAATATGTTTTTTGAAAGCTATTAGAATAAAATCCTGATAATGCATACAACTTGATTAGGGGTTTTTTATGTGTGATTTGTTTTTTGCATGAGTGAGCCTGTATGAATCCTGTCTACTGTTGAAGGAAAAAAGTATTGTTATTAGAAAAAGCTAGATTAATGTTTTTCTTAAGCCATGTGAAGAGAATTGTACGGTGCTGTAAACTCATCTTGCTTTAATGGCCAGGATTATCATTGTTGTTAGGTGACTGGACTACCTATGTTGGTAGAGTTAAGTGTTAAGACTTGTAACAGGAGAGAGAAAATTCACCAACTTGTCCATGTAGTAGTAATTTAATTGCCAGTGTCCTGGGGAATTAGAAAAGAAAGCACAAAGGTTTCTTTTCAAAGAAGTCATACCCTCACAGCAGGTACATTACCTTAATCCCCAACTCTACCAGTAGTGAAAAGCATCCATTTGTAACACTTTACGCAGAAATAACATCATGTTGAGTCTTCCTGCTTAAACATTATACGGACTTTATAGGAGACCTCAGCGGAGAAACCTGTTTCCAGCCAGCTTTACAGGTGGACAACATTAAAAGCGATGTAAGTGGAGAGTTTTAAAATACATGATTGCGTAAGCTGGGTGTTTAGAGGTGATCTGGAGAATTTTTTTGCATTGATGTTTAAACCGAGAAAAGATAGTGTTTGTCTTAGAGGACCAGCGAGACCCAGCCTTGTGTATGACTACTTTGTAAGGAGGTGCAACTCACATGTCTAAAGCTCAATTACAACAACTTTTCATTTTAAAAAAAAAAGGCAAACAAAAGTGTAATGCATTGCTAGTGGAACTAGCTACTATGAGGAATAGTTATGATTCTGCAGGTCTTGTAGAAACAGCTGCATTTGTAGAGCTTAAGCTGAATTTTGCATTATTTAGAACCTATTAAAGAATCTGAGAGCGAGATACTGAGTTGCTGAAAAATTGCGCTGAATCTTCAGTGCATTGTTCACAGCTGGAATATTTGGCCTTTAAAAGGATATTGACAATGCCTGAAGCATTTCTGATACCAGTATTTTTTGTTGTTACAGGTTGTGTACCATGCATAGTAGAAAAAGCCATGTCTTAATTGTGAGAAAAAATACTATTAGAAATAATAAAACTATAAATGAGAACTGTTTCTGCTCTGGAAGCTTCTTTTTCTGGCTACAGAAAATGAGGAAGAAACACCTCTGTAGTTTGTAGTCATATATTTAGATATCTATACTGTTTCAACAAAGCAATGAATAGTAAACAGGTCAGAGAGAATAGCATTATGTAATGGCCTCCTGTAAAAGGGAAACTGTCCATTGTGTACGTGGAACAGAAATGGGTTTTCTGTAGATCTGCAGCTGAAAGCCTTGATTATTTTGCTGACTCTTAACAGTAAAATATGAAAACTTTTTTCTCTTCCACTAGAAATGCTGTTTATCCTTTTGCATTCTGTATACCTCAAGACTGCCCCTAATGTGTGCAAAGTGCTGATTTGTCATATGTGATAATTGTAATTTGTGTTCACCCATAATAGTTCTTTCTGAGTTTAGAGCTGTTCCACCTTCTAAACGTGAAAAGGACACTTGAATTAACCAGTGTATTTCTTTCTTTTGCTGTACACAGTTGTGTCTGCATAAATATGTGTTTGAAATTCATTCCGACCAGTGCTGGTTTTCATTAGCTATCTTCCTAAGTGTTTGCTGCTGAACAATCATAGAATCAAAGAATGGTTTGAGTTGTAAGGGACCTTAAAGATCATCCAACCCCCCTGCCATGGGCAGGGACACCTCCCACCAGATCAGGCTGTTCAAGGCTCTATCCAACCTGACCTTGAACACTTCCAGGGAGGGGGCATCCACAACTTCCCTGGGCAACCTGTGTCAGTGCCTCACCACTTGGGAAGAAATTCTTCCTCATGTCTAGCCTAAATCTGCCCCTCTCCAATTTATAGCCATTCCTTCTAGTCCTATCACTACATGTCTTTGTAAAAAGTCTCTCCCCAGCTTTCTGAAGGCCTCCTTCAGGTACTGGGAGATCTCTATAAAGTCTCATCAGAGCCTTCTCTTCTCTAGGCTGAGCAACCTCAACTCTTCCGGCTTATCCTTTTCTGGGAGGTGCTCCAGCCCTCTGATCATCTTTGTAGCCCTCTTCTGGACCTGTTCGAACAGCTCCATATCCTTCTTATGCTGAGGACTGCAGAACGGGACATAATGCTCCAGGTGAGGTCTTAGGAGAGCAGGGTAAGAGGGGGCAGGATCACCTACCTCGGCCTGCTGGCCATGCTTCCTTTGATGTAGCCCAGGATATAGTTGGCCTTCTGGGCTGCGAGCACGCATTGCCAGCTCATGTCGAGGTTCTCATCAATCCACAACCTCAAGTTGTTCTCAGCAGAGCTGCTCTCAGTCACGACACATGCGCTGTCCTGTATTGAAATTGAGGATTGTCCGGACCCTGGTGGCGGACTTTGCACTTGGCCTTGTTGAATCTCATGAGGTTCACACAGGCTCACTTCTACAGCTTGTCCAAGTCCCTCTGGATCACACTCTGTCCTTCCGGTGTGACAACTGCACCACTCAGCTTTATATCATCTGCAGCCTTGCTGAGGGTGCACTCAATATCACTGTCTATATATTGACGAAGACACTAAACAGCACTGGTCCTAGTACGGACCCCTAAGGGACACCACTTGTCATGGATCTCCATCTGGACATCAAGTCATTGACCACTACTCTCTAAATATGACCATGCAGCCAGCTTCTTATCCACCGAACAGTCCACCCATCAAATCCATATCTTTCCAGTTTATAGAGAAGGATGTTGTGGGGGACCGTTTCAAAGGCTTTACAGAAGTCCAGACAGATCACATCCATTGGTTTACCTGTGTCCACTGCTGTGGTTACCCCTTCATAGAATGTGGAATGTCAACAGTTTTCCGTTGCGTATTATCTCATCGAGGGAGAAGGGCAGGTGAAGTTAATGATAGTAGAGTGCTTGGAAGGACTTTGCTTCTTAACAACATTAACTAATTGTGGTCAGTTTGCAGAATTTGGAAAAACACTTATTTTAAATGGGAACAAAACCTAAAAAAACCTTTGAAGTCCTATGCTGCCTCTTTTGTTCTTAAAGTTCTGGATAGTAACATAAGATAAAGTGTATGAAGTGTGAGTTGTATGTTTTGTAATGGAAAATATTGCTCTTATTTAAAGTAAAAGACAATAGTTTGGATAGCTTAAGTAATATTTTAAATATTTTTTAAAAAGGATTTTCTCATTAAAACTTAAATAAGAAATTGACCTCTGCTTGCTTATGTGTGCCCTGTGTTTTGCTGTTGACTAAAAATTGTCAACAGTATTCAACAAAACTGTTGAATACTTAACTGAAAAATATTTATGACTTGGCTTGTCAAATATCAGTTAAGGTTTTCTGACAAATATTAATGAAGATGCAGTACCTCACTGCAAGGAGTTGTTTGTTAACTAAGAGTTGCCAATACGTTAGAAAGCGTATTCAACTTTAGATTTTAATTGAGGTAGTAGCCGATGAACTGAATTCCTGTTATAGGCTTTTTATTAATTTGAGGGGCATAATGAGTTTAATTGTAAATGAGAGAACATTGGGTAAAAGGTGGAAAGTGACCACTGGTTCTAAAGCTTGATGGATAAACTTCCAGCCTCCAACAAAAGGCTGGAACAAACAGTGTGTAGAAGCTGGTTAGGGTATGTTGGTGTAAGATTAGGAATTTAAAGTAGTTTCTATTGGATTTTTGACTGGTGGGATGATTGTATGGTTTGGAAATGCTTCCAAACAAGAATTATAAGAACTTAGTGGTACTGGGGGCCTGATGCTGAAATCTGCTTCTGGTTCTGTTTTTGTGCTAACATCTGTCTTCCATGGATAGTAATGAAAGTAGAATATTAACTGAAATACAGAATTCTGACATAAAGGGTTTTTTCTTAAGGAGGTGGTGACTGTATCTGATTGAAGGCAGATAACAAGGACTGGTACAACAGTAAAAGGAGGAACCATCAGCTGGGCCACATCAGGCCTGAAGGCGGCCTAGGGTCTCCAAGAGCACACTCAAGGAGGAAAGGTGGAAAGTTCAACACGGGGAAGACTGCCGGCCTTTCATCCCTGAAGACCCTATTGACCACTACCATGAGAAAATGCGCAAGCGCTAAGAGGAGGAGACCTATGATAATGAGTTCCTGTAATTAATCTTACTACCATGAGTTCCAGTGACTAATCTTGCTAACCATACCTACTTCTTGGAAAAGTCCTGACTATGTATGTTAACCCAATACATATGTATATTATAGCACAATAAATATGTCAGCTTTGACACATGGTGTGCAAGCTTGGAGGAAAGATCCCTCTTGCACCCTGTGCACAGCCTGCACCTAACTCTGTGTTTGGTGTCGTTATTCTGTCAGTAGGGTCATGAAGCTTTTGCCAGAATACAGTATACAACATGGGGCTGTGTGTTGCACTGAAATGTATGCAGTTTGGTGCATGAAAGTTAATCTAGAGAGTTATTTTAGGTGGTTACAGATTTCTGTGGAATTTAAGGTCATATAAAAACACTTTAATGTTTTTAAACTTTCATCCTTAGGGGTTTAAGCTAGTTCACAGTGAAAGCTGCAGTCTGTGTGCATACTGGGTTTTCCTCCTTCTGCCTTTATACTACATAAATAATTTTTTACCCAGCTTTTTTTTTTTCCTGTCTTGCTGTTGTGTCTTTCTCCCTAGTCTGATAGTACAATTGTGCTACTCTTATTAAAACTGGTATGATTGACTGTTTATTGGGCTTGCATTTTTAGTCCAACACTTGGCCTTCTGTGAAATGCATCACAGTAATACTCTTGGACAAAGTAGTTATCTGACTTCCACATTGTTTCTTTAATAGTGTGCGGTGATCTAGGAAGGTTTGCAAAAACAAACAAAACTACCTGGATTAGTGAGTAGTTGCAGCTGATGACAAATCATAGAAACAGATTAGTTTGGGTTGGAAGGGACCTTAAAAATCATCTAGTTCCAACCCCCCTGCCATGGGCAGGGACATCCCACTAAATCAGGCTGCCCAAGGCAGCAACCTGGCCTTGAACACTTCCAGGGATGGGGCATCCACAACCTTCCTGGGCAACCTGTCCCAGTGCCTCACCACTGTCATAGTGAAGAAATTCCTCCTTATGCCTAGTCCAAATCTGCCCCTCTCCGGTTTATACCCGTTGTCCCTAGTCCTGTCACTGCAAACCTTTGCACTAAGGAAAGGATACCTGTCTTTAAGTGTAACCTGCAGTGCTGGTGATCTGTGCTGTCTGGTGTTAGCGAAATCAGTGCCTAACTGGTAGGCAGTGGCACTTAGCTTCTGAAAGTTGTTGGGAGTCTGTGAAGACTACCATAACTTGTTTCAGGTGAGTCAATGTGTTCCGAAAAACTCTTGTTATTTTTGCTATATCTGCCGCTATCAATTACCCTAAAAAGTTGATTGTTTCGTAGGTAATTTTATGTGCAGCAAAACAACTAGTTTCTCCTCTTCCTTAACAGGATAGCTTATTTCTACTTAGTATGTCAGAGGAATGTCAAAAACTTTTCTGTTTACATGAAGCACGATATTTTTCAAGACTTGTAATAAAATTTTGTAATAAACTTTTGCATTTTGTGAGTTTTTCCTCTTGATAGTTTTCCATATTAAGAGCTTAAGATATTTGAATGATGGCATGAAATATGCATTTTGTCATTCAACATATTTAAGAATCCTAAGATATGGGTTTGTTTTAATTTTAGTCTAGTAAATGATGTTTTAAAAGTCAAGATCTTCTCAAAGTACAGCAGTTTATTCAGAAAATCATATTAATATCTTCAGAATGGTCAGTGTGAAATTGAAATGAAATTGAATTCAGAATACTGGTTGTGGGGAAAACTCAAGTTCCCCTTGCTTTCAGCAAAAATCTTCAGTGAGGTTTTGAATTGATGACAGTTACTGACTTAGTTTCTGTAAGATCAGTTTCAGCTGCTGATTCAAGTTTTGGCTTCAGTAGTCTTGTGTCTTTAGGTTCAGAGAGAGCGGTGAAACTTCAAGTGCCAGTAAATGAATTGTGACGTTAAAAGATTAAGGTTTCTTTTTTTCCTTTTTAGAGGTAAGACTTCAGATTTGTAGTGTAGTAATGATTGGGAACATACCATTAAAAAAAAGTTAACTGGTAGAGAACCAATTGTTGTGGTGATACAGTTATCTTTATAAACACATATCTACTTCAAAAAAAGTGAAATAAAAATATCTACATAGTACTTTATATTTTCACCATGAATTAGAAGTCATGAGGGAGGAATATGTAATACGGTTTTTAGGAAATATTTACAGTTTCTTGAATAAAAGGGTACCGGCTTGCTGCAAAAGCCTATGTGAGTTTTTAAACCTGAAGAATTTTTACATTTTGTGGTGTTGTGGCAAGAAGGTTGTTTATTTTATGGTTTTGGGGGGTTTGGGAGGAGGTTGTTGGATCTTTTTTTTTTTTCCCCCCAAGTAGAAAAAATGTAATACTACATTACATTTTTTTTTTTTAACTAATAGCGTGCTTGGAGGAAAAATTGTATTTCTTTTGTATATTTATGCGGTGCCTGTGATATAGAATATGGTAGTATATCATGAAGTGCTCATGAATTATGAGACATTCTTCTCATAATTGGTGATGCTTCTGTGCTAATGTAAAAAAAATCTAGTGCTGTATTCTAGTAAAGTAGTTCAGCAAGCTAATTGTTTCCTCTTGCATCTTCAGGTGCTTTTGTAAAAGTTGGCTGTTGTTGCCCTGATGTCATTCACGTTGTGTGTATACAGTGGTAGATTTCAGGAAGAGGTGAAATGCAGAAAAATTACTAATTTCTTCTAAATTAATTTTTACCTTTAATTTCACAAATTCTTACACATCCCTGACTGTGAACGTTTAAGTTAGCACTTTCAAACATAATATGGATCTTTCTAAAAGGTGCAAATTACTGAATGTTTGTTGCCCTGCTGTTCTTTTCCACGGAGCCATTCCTCTCTGTTGCTCTAACGTTCCTAGAAGTTAATGAGTACAATTCATGGAAGATTAGGCAAGTGTGGTTAGATGTAGTAGCAGTTTTACGTGTGACAATTTCACCGTACATCAAGGCATGTATCTATCTGTATGTTCCTTTATTTGGTAAGGTGTGACGACAAGGTATGTTTTTTTCCCTCAGCTGGGTCACCAGCTTAAGGGCATTCTTCTGTTTTTAATCGCTGTATGAAAATTGATAGCAGGTTCCAAAACAGACATAAAAGAGGTAAGACCATTGTAGATTAACAGCTTACAGGGACCATGATTATAGCAGTGGCATTTCTTAAGGAATGGAGGCTAAAGGGATGATCTGACCTCTCTTGTTTTATCTGTACGCAGCTCTGAAGAAATGGGTTAATCTGGGTAAATGTTTCCTTTCCAGAAAAGTTAGTCTGAAGTAGGTTAACCAAATTGTCAGGTGATCTTAAGTTATTGTAATCAAATTCTAGAAAGGACTTTAAAAAGTTGTACTCACTTATCCCCTTCATCTAGAAGAATGTGATAATTAAATGTATTGGGAATCTAGTTGGTTCAGCTGTAGAAAATTGCTAAAAAACTTCTGCAGGTCTTCTATGAACCAATGACTTAACGAATTGGTGGCATGAGTAATGATTGCAGTGGAATCAGTATTTTGTTACCTTTTGCATTTTGGGTTTTTTCAACAGACTTTTTTTCTTAGGATCATTAAGGTTGGAAAAGACCTCTAAGAACATCAAGTCCAACCATCAGTGTGAAAGACGGGGGAGAATGCTTGGCTTTGCGGAGAATGCTTGGCTTTGCGCTAGTAACAATGCCAAATAAGGATGTGTAATGCTGCTCCTAAAGACACTCACAATGGACTGTGAGGGAGGGGGAAGATAAAGCACTGACAACTGTTTAAAATTTAGTGGTTTGTTCATGTTTTAGTTCAGACATGGATGAGTTCAATTTAGGTGTAGAAAAACGGTGGAAAGAAAAGTGGATTAATAGTTCCAACCTCAAGCCAAGCCAAAAAAAATTAGATCAAATATTAAGGGAATAAACAAGGTATTGGCATTTTTGGCTTGAGTGGGGGTGGAGATCCAAAATGTCTCTCTTTGGTGACTCCAACTTGTCTATGGTGCGGGGTTCAGTGGAGGGGTAGTGCTCACCAGCAGGCGCTGCTCGCCCCCCGCCCTGCCCCTTTTCTCCCCTCTTCCTCTGCCCATCAGACCGCCTGGCATGACCCTTCTGATGAGGGGATGGGTGGGCCTTATTGTTCTGATTGGGGGGGAGGAGGGGCGGGTGGTCCTTTTTGTTTGTTAACTGTTTTTGCTCCAAAATGTAAGGGTTTTTATGAAATTTACAGATAGGGAGGGGTGCCTGGACCAGGTGCGCCTCAGCCACGCGCCCAGCGCTGCTTCCTTGCTTCAAAAAATTGAATGCCTCATAATAAATTTTTCATAATAAACTTTTGTATGATTGGATAAAAGATTTTGCATCGTTCGTTTATAACAACTCAATAACAACTAGTCTACTAAATCATGTCCTGAAGTGCCACATATACACGTTTGTTGAACATCTCTAAGGATAGTGACTGCACCACTTCCCTGGGCAGCCTGTTCCAATGCTTCACCACTCTTTAAGTAAATAAATTTTTCCTAATATCCAATCTAAACCTCCCCTGGTGCAACTTGAGGCCATTTCCTCTTATCCTATCACTTCATACTTGGAAGAAGAAACCAGCACCCACCTTGCTGCAGTCTGCTTTCAGGTAGCTGTAGAGACCAATATGGTCACCCCTCAGCCTGCTCCAGACTTAACAATCCCAGTTCCCTCAGCTGTCCCCTGTGAGACTTGTTCTCCAGCACTTTCCCCAGCTTCATCGCTCTCCTCTGGATCTGCTTCAGCAATTCAGTGTCTGTCTTTAACTTCTATGAGGTAAACTCACTCTGCTTGGTGTGAAAGTGTTCTTATAAATGGAAATGGTTGATTTGTGCTTTATGTCCAGTAAATGTTGTAGTTGCTTCTAAGCTGGTTGTCATTCTTCCCTGTACAAAGCTTGGTGGGATTTAAGAAGCGTTCTTTGCTTTATGTAGTTGACTTTAATGTGATATGGAGCTTGACAGTGAATGAGGGGAAAGTACAGTAGAACAAATACTAGCGCTGCTGTTCTTGCCTGTATGGCCTATGTTTGCTGAATGTTTTCAGAGTGACAGAATATGAAGGAACTTCGGTTGAGTACGAAAGCAATCATTAAAGTGAAACAAAATATTTGTATTTTAACTAAGTCATTTAATGCTTATTTTAGCCAGGTCTCAAACTAGTTATACTTTTTGTTTTTCAGAGTACTGTAATTGAAAGTGCATCTTCTACAAGAACAAATTCATGATTGGATGGTGGATTAATAAGTAGCTATATTATTTCAAGAATAAGAAGATACCTGGGAGTCAAGAAGAACTGGATTTTCACCCTAGTCCAGCAGCTTTGCTGCTCACTTAAACACAGATGAATGAAGACCCCATTTGGAAAATCACCAGGTCAGCGCTCCCGAGCTGATGCAGGTGAGGTTTTTCTGGGTGGTTTTGTTTGGTTTTAGTGGGTAAAAAGTGTTCTTACTTCATAGTTTTGGGGTTTTTTAAATAAGGTAATGATTTTATGAAGGTGTTATCATTCCTATCTTAGTGTTTACTTATGTTATAAAAGCTGATGGGCTTAAAACAGCATACGTAAATTTAACTTAGCAATACAGACATACATAAAGAAGCGTTTAATATAGTTGATAATATAGAAGTTTTCTTAGACCTACAAGTTACATAGAATTCTGAAAAGGAACAAAATCCAGTTTATTGTAAGATTGCAATGACAGGAGAATTTCTGTTGTTTGTCTTAGAATTGCAGGAACATAAACAGAAATTTGTTCACAATATATTTATAACCTAAGGTAAAACTGTGGTTTTGTCAGAGCTGACCAGCTAGTAATTGTAAAAGAATCACTTGAAAACACCAAAAAATGTGAATACTGTTCTTATGTGTACTTTCTAAAATGAGATAGGTTAGTCAAAGTATTTAAAAGGAATTTGTTATTCACAGAAATGCAAACTAAGAGTAAGCATTATCCTCTTATGACTAGACATTCGAAGTTTTGCATTTTGAAACACTAATTTATCTCAGTCAGTCTTATGTGCTCCATAGATGGGATTATCAGCAATGATGTGAAAAAAGCATCAACTGGCCAATGAAGAATTGCTCTGTAGGTTAGTACTTGGTCCTCTACAAATTAAGCTCGACTCTGCTCTGACTGTGCATTATGCAACAGCTAGTGTTGGGGGACTGTTAAGTTATTGTTTGCAAGGTAGAAATCCTATTTTTCATTTTGAGGATGAAAAGGTTGCGTATGAATGTTGCTCATTCTTCTATTAATTCGATTTTTAGCTGAACTTATTTGGGTAATGCACATTGGTTTTTTTAGATATATTCTTTTTCTGTTACAAAATTAATTTGCTGCCACTAGTTTCAAACATCTACTCTTTTCAAAGAATGCAAAATCAAAAACATTTGGTTCAGTGAGTTTTCACTCTGTCAACTTTTCCTTGACACTAGCAGAATACCTGTGGCAGTAGAATTTTGTGAGAGAAAAGAAAGGAGAGCTGTTTTGACTTGGTACTTAACTTCAGTATGATTGACTTCTAAGCATTAACTGGGCACTTTGCCAAAGTTCAGAGAATTCAGACACTAGGTTTTTAGGACGGGTATTAGAAGAATTTTATCAACCAACTTAAACATGGCATGTGATGAACAATAAAAATACAGCACAGATTTGTCGTATGTGAAACTGGTGTACGAGGTGAATATGTGGCAAGTTTTTTTTTTCTAGAAATGAAGAAGTTAAGCTAGAACACTTTACTCAAATTGGAGGGAAAAAAAACTTGCTTCCTGTTGGTTCTTCTGACTCTTAAAAATATTATGAAATTTGTAGACTTACTTTGAATAGTCTCATTTTCCATTATTTGTTTATTATACTTTGTACTGTAGCTGGCACCATGCCAAAGTATCATCAAAATTGACACACTACAAATGCCATTTTTGCTTTTTAATACCCCTGTGCAACAGCTAAAATTTTGGGTTTATGTTCTTATCTGCAAAGTTTTTAATCTTGACTGAGAAGTCTTTAACTTACATTTGTGAGAAATACTTATTCACTGGTAAAATACAGAAAATGACAAAGTCTTTGAAGCAAAGACAGTAATATCTTTATTTTGCAGTTCAGTGCTGAATCAGATGCCCTTCTAAGTAAGGCATCCCATCTTACAAAAGCAGTAGGTATATATACTGATTTTAGAAAAAAAAAACCTGGAAGTCCTCAAAGAATGTTTATTTTTTTAGGTTGTCTAACCGTGTCTGGAGACTACTTTCAGGTTATCTCTTGACCTAAGAAAACTACTGCTTACAAGACAATTAAGGATATCAATAAATACTTGCAACCTTAAGAGGGTGTCCATTCTTTCAAGTTATTTATCCGTGTCTGGAGATTATCTGCATATTATGGTGTTATCTGCTGTTTATTTCTTGACTATGAGTATGCAGTAGGGGGAAGTGCAGCGGGTAGTCATTAGGAGACTGTAGCCTGCTCTTCAGTGAAGACTGGGCATGGAACTTTTAAAGGTGGCTCCTGAACAAGAGAGGCAGAACATTTGTTTTTCACAGCAGTAGTTAAATAGTGGTAAAATTCTTTTGAAAAGAATAGCAAATGAAATAATTGTGTTCATCAGGGTTTATAAAATTATTTTGATGGTTGGAAGAAAGGCCTTACAAGTTGTGATATAAATTAAAATTATAGTGATTTAGTTGTATGGGGTTTTAAAAAGCTATCAGAAGAGCAACTAGGTAAAGTGACAGTGGTTTAGGTGGGCAGCTTTCCTTTTAGGAGTATTTGGTTGCATAATGAGTAATGAGATATTCTTCCTTGGTTTTATGTTAAAAGTTTATTTGGTAGGGAAGAATGACTTTTAGTCCTGTAGTTGTGGCAGTGTTTTATACATTTGGATTAACTACTTGTCAGTAATCCTTGTGAACTTTTTTTTTTAAATAAACTTTTGAAGATGTTTTGGGTTATATTTAGGGGGTTTTGTCTTATTTGGAGATGTTAAGGATTTACCCTAGTTAAGTGAATACTGAACGTGATGGTTACTTTATTTGAAATAATTAGTAATGACAGTGGCAGGGGGGGTTGAGTATGACATTTGTTATGTATTTAATTGGAGAGATACACCTGGTGGATGGACTGTTTTATGGATAAGGAATTGGCTGAATGGCTACATCTGAAGAGTTGCAGTCAACAGCTGAATCTCCAGTTGGAAACCTGTAACAAGTGATGTCCTTCACTTGTCTGTACTTGGACCAGTACTGTTTAGTATTTTCTTAAATGCTGTAACAGGGGGATCGAGTGCACCCTCAGCAGGGGCGGAGTTGAAGATGGAGAAAAGAGGGAAAGTTAGACTTCTTGTTTTTTCACAGTAGTCAGGTACATGGCTACAGCTTCTGTGAGTTTGTCAAAGTCACTTTCTAGGATATTTCAGCCAGCGTTGCCTATGCATGGCAGTATACCTGTCTGTAATCAGTGTATGTCTGTCTCCAATATAGGGGAATACAGATTTTTGTAGAATTAACATTATATAGTATAATTGATTGTAAAATAAATTGAGTACCTTTGTGTTTACACTAAAAATTGCGCTTTCTTATCTAGTGATCACCTCTTTAATACTGTGTAAGTAAAAGGCATAGTCCTCTAGAGTCCTTCCTAATAGTTATTTCCCAGAGGTACAGAATCCCACCAAACTGCCTGATGGTCAAGAAACAATTGTAGTGCCCTTACTGATTGGTTTGAAAATAAAGCAGTTTCTCAGAAGACAAAAGGAAATAAGAGACTTTAAGTCATTCAGAAGCTTTTGTAGTTGTTTTTGCATTTAAAAGCAAGTATAAATTGTTTCAGTACTGTCTTTGTGAACTAAGAAAATGGATCTTACTCATAGATGTGACTTGTGTAGGATTTCATTGAAATCTTCTGGCAGAGTCGGAATTCGTTTTGTCTCTGTCTCCTTCAGTTCGATTAAAACAACTCTTCTTGCTGCACCAGACTCTTAGTTTGAAGCTGAGCAATGCTACATATGAATAAGCGTGTTGACGTATTTCTTAAGTCCCTGAAGTAGCCTCCAGACACAGAATAAATCCTGTGAGATTACTTCTATTCCCACAGAAGATTCTGAAATATAACCCATTTAGTCAATACCATTTATGCTGTATAGAATGTAGTAACTCGTCTTTATTGTTCTCTAATTAGTATTAATATCTTTGAAGTCTCGTCGCTTGTGACCAAACCGTGCTTGACCCCAAAACACTTAGTGCACAGATGTTGTTGTTTTTCTCATCAAAGGTTTGCATGAAGATACTGCCCTTGAAATGTTTAGGATTTTTTAAATGCTTTTCTGCTTCGAACAACTGAACGACTAATGCTAGTTAGGTGTCTATTCCAAGCTGTTTAGATAGTACTGGAGGTTTGGGGAAAACTTATGTCATCCAGCTTACTGCTTTGGTATGTTCTGCAGTCACTAGGTGGAAAAGATGATCAGCAATATATGTCTGTGTCAAAAGATAATTTAAGAAAATCTGTTTCCTCTAAAAAAAAGTTTAAGTGATTAAGACATAACAGTATGACATAGGTATTACTCATTAAAATGACATGCATTTACAAATAAATGTTTCTGTATAGAAACCGTACAAGCTCTTGGCAAATCTAAACTCTAAATTGGAAAGAAGAGTCTTCTGCAGAGCTCATTTCTTACCATAATAAGTTTTGTGTCTGTTTTAACTTGCATTTTCCCTTGACTCTTGCAGAAAACCCAAAATACACAGGATTTAAAATATTCTGACATAGAATAATTTTAGAATTTCCAGTTATTTTTTTAATTCCTATAAGGAGAAGAAAAACTGAACAGGACTTTGCGTGTGTGAATTGGTTATAATGGACTTTACCACTTCAAAGGCATCGTTTTTGCAGCAATTCAGACTACTTTACATTAGCTGCTTCAGAGAAATACCTTATCTTGGCATGGGTCAAATGATACTTTGCAAGGAAGAGGTAATAAAGAGTTGCTTTTGGATCCATAGCTATCCTTCTGTGTGACAGGAGCTGTTCAGCATACTTTTTATGTTTTTACAAGTGATGCTTGTGGCTGTTGGAACATACTGTCTTCTCATGCCATCACTGGACTTAAGCGAAGCTTCTATTAGGGAAATGTTTTTTCACGTGCTGCTGTTAAACAGATAGAACTGTGTACATCATGTAACATATGGTCTTCAAGAATGGAACTAGTTTCCTGAAGTATAAAAACTACCTTTGCTTGAGATTTTTATTTTTTTTAATAAATAATATCTAACTTTTAGCAGTTATGTCAAAGCATTACTTAATTGTTTGAGATGGTTTTGATAGTAAATTGGAGGAAAAGCAGTTCAGGTGTTATTACCATTTTACCACTACCATTTTACTTGGACATCATCCTTGGGTTTTGGTGACTGAAAGGGGATTAGGTAGTGAAATTAGGGAGTGTGGTGGGGGAGGGGGTGTGTATGTTTTAACAGTGCAGCTGCTACATCAGACTGTCTGTTACCTGTTAATAAATTGCTTAAGTTGCTTCCTTTTAATTGTCTTGATTTCAAAATCTTCTGATTTTGACCTTGTTACTAAAATATGCTAAGTGCAAGGATTCTGTGCTGTTCCTCCCTTTATTTATAGCTGCTGTAGGGGACAGCAATGCTCATGATTCAGTGAAAACTTGCTAATATTTTTGCAATTGTCTAGCCAGCTGAAGTGCTACACAACTCGGTAGTGTAACCTGAGAAGCCTTTTTAAGGAGATTGTATCTTCTTGAGACATAACTGAATTCAGGCAGTCCAAAATACAAAAGTGAGTTAATTCTGGCAAATATGCTTCTAGTAGCTAAGAGAGTGGGTTTGTCCTAGGATCCAACTACTTAGTATCATTTCTTCTTGAGAGCTTGTTACAGTGGTATTAATTGAAATGCCATAACTTTGTATATTAAGCTGGGAGCTGTCTTATTGTACTGCTTGACATAAGACTCTGAGCAGTGCTTAATCATCTTAATTGGCTTTGGTTTAGAGCTCATTACAGAAATTAACAAGCTAGATCCTATGAAAAATGAGGTTTCTAAGATGAGAACTTAGTGAACAGGACACTCGTTTCAAAGGTTCTACCTGGATTCTCCCGTGGGTTTGTAGCAGCTTCTGTAGTAAATCTTCCTGGATACATCCAGAATTCCTATTCGTCATTTTGGGAGATTTCATGCTTTGGACTTGCCTTCTTAGGTGGAGGCTGAGAGTCCTTGAGAGGCGGACAGAGCAAGCTTTGCCCCAAACTATTCTGCAGCATATGTGGGTGTTATTTCTGTAGTGGTTTTAACTGCTTGAGCTTAATTAGCCAAAATCTTAATTCCGGTTATGTAATGGACATTACTACTCGTAATGTCAAACATAAAATGTGGGGAGATGTGCCTGCCCATGGTGGGGGAGTTCGAACCAGATGTTCTTTAAGGTCCCTTCCAACCCAAACCATTCTATGATTCTGGTGTTCTGTGGTGCAGCTCCTTTATTTTTTAATAACAGATTTCTTTTTCTAAATATTTTTAATAGAACATCACTATATATTTAATAGAACATGTTTTATTATATTATGTGTTAATAAAATGCAGCTACCTTGTATACTGAAGAGGTAGTTGACAGTATGGTCAGAAAGTTTGTTTAGTAGTTGTAGTCAAGTCCCAGTGCATCTTGGGTTTCTAAACAAGCTTTTTTCTAATACTATTTTTTAATTTCCAGCTAATAGTTCTTACAAACATGGGTCTTATAAATAGGATCTTTACTGTAGCAATTGGCAAATAGGGCTTAATTTTTGGAACCCGAACATTTTAGATGTCATTACAGCTGGAAATGTAGGTTCCTGAGGAGTTGTTTGAGTATTGTAACCATAAGATGTAGTTTATTTTAATTTATTGCTGAGCATGATGTTATATGGTATGGAATATCCCTTTGGTCAGTGGAGTTAGCTGTCCCAGCTGTGTCCCCTCCCAAATTCTTGTGCATCTGCAGTCAACTCTGTGGTGGGGCTGTACGGGGAGCAGAAAGTGTGCTTTACTCTGTGTAGGCACTACTCAGCAGTAACTATAACATCCCTGTGTTATCAAGGCTGTTACCAGTACAATTCCAAAACATAACCCTATAGAAGCTACTGTGAAGGAAATTACTTCTGTCCCAGTCAAAACCAGTACAATGAGAAGACTGGGAGAATCAGGATCAAGCCAAACATCTGGTCATTTATCATTCTCAGCATATGTAGCAGCCATTGCTTTAACAGAGTTTGTTTGAGTTGACCTTAGTAAGTGATCACATGTGGGTGTGGGAAATGAGTTGAGGCTGCAGATTTCATTCTAAGAACTTACTTTGGTTTTTTCTAGCTGTTGCACATCAAGTTTTATATATGCTGATTTTTTTACTACAGCTCATAAGTAACTTTCTAAAAACCAGCATAAGCCTACTTTCCCCTTTCCTTTCTTGAACTTGCTAGAAGCTTTCTGCTTTTCATATCCCAAAATATCAGTGGTATCAGTGCAATGTTCTGTTACCCATGAAAAGTCCCACTTGGGATTTCTCCATTCCTCTTTTGTAATTTATCAGCTATCTTTCTTCTTTATTAGATTTTATTAGATTAGCACTTGAAATGTTTTACACCATCTAGATGGCAAGGGGCCTGTCTGCACAGTCTTCACTACCCTCCCTTACTGACAACACAGGTCACCTCCAGAAAGAGAGTTTAATGTTTTAATACCTTTTAATTTTTTTTTTTTTACATTGCACTAGTTTTTTATTTTGCAGGATATTGCAACCATAAAATCACCAGTACTTAGCAGAATATAATAATTGAAATATACAGTTCCATTGCAATAAAAATGGGATTCTGCTTACTGGTCTGTGTAATATGCTAACCATCACAGCACTGTGTCCCCTCAATTGCTGGAAAGGAATACACCAGTTGAAGCCAGTTCAAGCCTGTTGCTCTTGTCAATGCTCTTTTTGTTTATTGCCTAGTCCTTATGTTCTCTCTTAGGCTGAGATGTGTATATACTTCCCTACTGCTGGTCTGGCTAACTGAGGAAGACATGTATTTGCACCCTTTTGATTAATTTCGGGATGTAGTTACCCAGCCAGCTGATTTGCTTCATTGTTGTAGCTGATTGATCATGTCAACTATTATAGCAGTTTTCTTAGAACAAAGACCACACAGGTCCCTGTTGTGTTAAGTTTAGCTTTCTTTTTAACAGTTGTGGTCAGTCACTCCTCCTGTTCATCCCTGAACTTCATGAGCACATACCCTGGATCTGTTTCTTCAGAGCCTTCTCCCATAGTAGCAGTTCAGTCATAACATGACATACAGTAGTAGATCAGTCATAACGTGAAGTGTTTGGATTCTTTACATTTTAACATTCAAAAGGAAGGCTTTTTATAAGATGGTGGTTTTGGCATTATATGTACACTATTTTTCCATAATTCTGTCATTTATATTGTAGGTCATGCAGGAGTGTCTGCGAGCATGATGAAGAAAAGAACTTCCCACAAGTAAGTTAATACTTTTACTGACGTATAGCTGTCATAGCTGGAGGTGCTGCTACAGAAGTATGTCTTTTTGTTCCACTCATGCTGTTGTTGAAAATCATGTGGAATAGTATTCAGTCAATGTATGTGTAGAGTCACTTGGAATTTTTTCAGGAAGGTGATAGGAAAGAACGCCCCACGAATAGAGGGTTTTAAACATTGTTTTTACTGTTAATGTGAAATTGTCCTTAAGTACAATTTTGTAATTCTTTATGGAAGTTAGAGAAGTTGTGAGCCAGAAATTAGGCATGTGTACGGTAGTATCTCTGTTCTCTGGCACAGACCTCATACATTGTCACCAGGCCAATAAAAACTACAAAGCATACTTACTGATAACTTAGTCTGGAAATAATCTCAGAAATGCCTAATGTTGCATTCAGCACAACCATAGTTTTAAAAGGGACTTCTCTTCTTTCTTAAATACAGAAGTATTGCAGTATGTTCTTTAAGGAGGCTGATATTTGTGTTTAAAGGATATCTGCTTATCCTACATATGGCATGTATTTTTCTCTCTACGACATTTTTAAGTAGTAGCAGCTGAATATGGGTGAGTAACTGTGTGAAAATAGAGGTTGTGTTCTGGGTATAATTGGTCTTAAGATCAAACAGCAAGATATGGTTATCTAGCTGCATCTCTGGGAGAAACCTAGGCTGGGTAAGTGTGAAACTTACTGAAATGTTATATTATATATTTTAAGTGTAAAGCATATAGTGGTGCATCTGTCAAAAGCAATTTGTTTAGCAAGTGGGTTTGCTGCTATTAACATAGCTAATCACTGCTGACAGTATTATTTTCCCAGAGACAACACCTGATGTAAAACTACTCTAATCCCTTCCACCGGCTCCTCATTATCCATTCTTGTCTATCTTCATAGAAGGCGAAGAGAAACATTTATTTATCTAGGGGCAGGGTAGAGTTGGTTAAAACTTAATTTCTCTTGTTCTCTTTCAACCGCTCAGAGAAAGGAGTGTATGATGGGAAGACTATCAGAGGTGGGTTGCCTTTTGTACTTGAGGGTGGCTAGATTTGTCTTTACTGTTGTGATGTACAGTTATTTCAATACCTAAATAGGCTGTCAATTTGTTAGCGTAAAGGCCTTTATGGGCATAAGAAGTTTTTATCCTAAGTGACGTGATTTTGAGGCACTTAACTAAAGCATTCAACTTAGTTTTCTGTTAATGTAGCTTAATTTAATTGTTTATGAATTACGTAGTGAGGGTTTTTTGTACCAAACCAAGGTGATTTGTGGTGTGCTGCTCTCTGATGCGTCTTAGAGTGAGGCAGAGTAATAGACTGTAATAGTTTACCATAAACGAGTAGGATATGAATGACCATGTAGTAATATATGCTGATACTACTCTGAGCTGTTATAGTAAACTGTGAGTTAGTAACACATATTTTATCAACAATTTAGGTATTTATTTACTTACTCCTCATTTCAAGAAAAAGAGGAATAAGCCTGCTGGCACCCAAAGAACACAAGGAAATTTTAAACTAGCTTCAGAAGGTTTCTGACAGAGGAAGGAGCCATGAGGATGGAACAGGGCATGACTCAGTAATTGAAGATGTAATAGAATGAGCAGTGTGGATGAACCTTCTCAACTTTTACTTAGTTAAGCCTTTTGAAGAGTTCCCGTGGGTGTAGAGCAATTCTTCCAAGTGCTCTGTCAGTGGCTAGTAGTGATCTCCGCCAATACGAAACTGACTTCACTGGCATCAGATCAGTCAGTAATCTCACAGAGCTTATTTTTTCTACCTGTGTTGCATAAGAAAAGAGTTCAAGAAACAGAATTGTTTTATGCTTTCTTCATTGGTTTTCTAGATTTCCTGTAGTTGGCAATTCAAAGACCTTGAGGCCCAGATTATACCTGCAATTTAACTACAAGTGAACTTAACTGTTTTGAATTTCTGATCCCACTTTAAGCGAATTTGTAATCTTCATTCCTGCAGAGTCTGAAGATGAAACTCAAAATTGTATGGTGGCTTTTGAGGGAGTGCAGAAAATACTTTAAAACTTTTGCCTCAACTAATACGCCTAATTGTCTTAATATTGTGAAAAGTAGTTAATAACAAGTCTCTCGTCGTCGTTCTGCTATTAATGATAGTCTGTAATAAGATCACAATTTTAGTAACTTTTGGGTCCTAATTTTAATAACTTTTCTGCTTGTCACCATGAAAGACTCAAAATTGTACTCATCATTGCTGCTATACTGCATTTATACTGGTTTATAGTTTTCCTTCATATTTTTCAATTGTGCCTTTTTTGCACATCTCGGATACAATTTTCTTGCCCCCTTCTGTTTTGGTTTTTTTTTTTTTAACCTTAGTTTTTTCTACCTTGTGTTTTTCTCAGATGAGATGATCAGGCGAAAAAACAGACCCACACACAAAACCCAATCAAACCTTAATAGATAGCTTTACTTGATAGCTAGGTTATTCAGAGTTGCCATTCTCTTTTTTTTTAAATACTAGCTGATCTTTAAAATACAACCCTGAAGTAAAGGTTTATTTTTTCTGGTGCCGAGCCTGTCCAGTTCTTTGCTATTTTGGTTGCCCTGATAGTAGCTGCTGAATAGAAGTTTGTGTGAGGACCATGTAAATACAACTTTAAAATCTGGAAAGATTTCTTCCTTCTTGTGTAGTCTAGAAGATTTCTGGAGTATCTGATTGAGATAATGAAATTTTTTCACATAACTAGGTTTTACTTACCAACTTCTGCCTTCAAGATGAGGAAGAGCATCTGAAACTTTTGGGGATTGAAGGGTCATTTATAATGATGTTTCTGACGTGTCAACAGCTATTTCCAGCTTGCTTTTTGTCTGGTTTTCTTGGCTCCATGTTCTGCATGTTGAGGAAAGCTGTTATGCAATCTACAAGAGCAAATACTTATGTAATTGTAAAAGTAATTCTAATGAAATGGAAGGAAAAAAAATCGTGCTGGGCCTTCTGGATAGAACATCATAGAAGCATATGGATGTTTGTGTTACTTGCTGAATCACAGAAATAACACACTTTCGAGGAGACAAGAGGTGTAAGTTGGTTACTTGGTTGTCTTACACGTATGTATATTCATAGCTATTATTTACTGATAGTTAGAAATCTATACTTTCTTTCTGGCTACATGGCCACATCCAAGAAGTAGTAGGTTTTGCCTGGTAATTCGTTGGTTTGAAAATCTTATTTCTTACAGTATCAACCACTGCAAATAAGTGTGAATGGCTGTTCAGTAGTACAACCTTCAAACAGAAAATTTGAACTGCAAGTACACCTGATGGGTGTAATTAAATTTATAATGCTGTTTGATGTCTGAGGCATTTTAAAGTTTACCAATTTGACCTCAGTTATGTATCTTCCATCATAGTTCTGCAAATGAGTGTGAAACTTTTTGCTTAAATGTCCCAATTTAAAAATTAAAGTGGATTATGATTTATAGGCAGAAAGGAAAATTGACTGTGAGGTTAAACATAGCAGCGTAGACAAACTGTTTAAAACTGGCATTGTTTTATCTAACTTTTTTTTTTTACTTCAGTTGGTTTTATTCTGCTTTAGAATGTAAATCTAATTTATTAGAACTAAATAAATTGCATGCAAAAACCTATCACTTTTATTGTGCCAAGAACCAGATCTGTGATCTCACTTTGTAGTGGTAAGCTATTACTGAGACTATTACAATTTTTCAGAACCAATATATGTATATATATGCACATTCTATGTAGAGCAAGAACTAGAATTTGAAAGTACATTCTAGTGTCTGTATAAAATTAAAATCAGCTTTGTCGGAGAGTGACTCTTAACTGGAAGAGATTGGAGTTCCTATAATAATCTGTGCTATCAAAGTTAGGAATACAGAATTCTGCAGGACTGCTTGCAGGATTAAAGTGGTATGATGGTTAGTCTTTTTTGGATCATATAGGAACCTCTCTGAGAGCATTCATCATTCCTGGAGATGTTTCTCTTTGCTTACTATTTCTAATCTAAGGAAAAATATTGCTTTCTGCAAGTGAATTTCTGTTTTAAATGTCGCTTTTATGCATGCTACTAGTGTGCATATTTTATTTCCATTTAAATGTATAGTGCTACAACTAGTAATCTACTACAACTAGTAACTACAGCTACTTCATATTCATGAGAATTTTGATCAGGCAACCCTATAAATAATCTTTCCAGAAATTAGTGCATTGTAACATGATAAAATAGATATGGTGTTTGTTTCTTATCACCAATATACTGTCATAATGCTCCTTAGTTTCTCAATTTGTACTCAAACTGACAAATAGTGTTTTTAATAATTGGGTAGACCAAAACTTTTATGACATTTGACAGTTTTCAGTCATTTCAAACTGTCAAATGGCTTACATGACTGTTGATCAGAACAACAGCTGTTATTCAGCAGCAGGAATTTCAGTGCAACTTCCATGAAAACAGAGCCAGGACAAAAAAAGTGTGTGTATTGTTTTCCACACTAAGGAATATCCCTTCTATTGCCATTATCATTATGTATCTTTTTTTTTCTTTTACAATAGAAGAATATAAAAGGGAAGCTAGAGAAATGCTACCATGTGTGTTTAGAAATACTTGGAGTAAAAATACTTGTAAATGCCAAAGGAAGCTAAATTTCCTTCAGGTGAAAACACAGCTTAAGGAAAACAAGTGCCTTGGAAGAATTCTAGTCAGCCATGAGTAGTGTTTCCAGTGACTACTGCCTCCTGGGACAGCAGTTAAGTTTGCAATTCTGCAGAGAGCATTGTGATAGTAAAGTTATATTGCTGCTGGGTAACCTTGTGCTTTGAGACCTGATCAGGTGAGTTTTACTTTTGGCATTCAGTGTAGCAAGGGCTAAAATAGTTCTTTTAGTTGAAGCAAACTAGTTTTAGAAATGACTATTTAGGAAACTGACCATACAAAGCACAAAAAATGTTTCATTACGTGTTCGGCATTTTCGGTGTAGTTTTCTTTGTGGGGTTTTTTGTTTGTTTGTTTGTTTTTGAGGGTTTTTTTTGTTTGTTTGGGTTTTTTTCCTCCAGATATTTTGTAATGTGTGTTATACCCTTAATTTGAATAACGTATACTAAGTTATAAAATTGTCATCTTACACCATACAACTCTTGTCTAGGGTAGAGTTTTGAATATGTATGTACTTTTTTAATGTTATGTTTGTATCTGTGTACAGAAAACATAGAAACAATGTGGGACCAAGCAAACCTATTTCTCAGCCACGAAGAAATATTGTAGGCTGCAGAATACAGCATGGATGGAAAGAAGGGAGTGGACCTGTTACACAATGGAAGGGCACAGTCCTTGATCAAGTTCCTGTAAATCCCTCCCTGTATCTTATAAAGTATGATGGATTTGACTGTGTGTATGGACTAGAACTGCACAAAGATGAAAGAGTTTCAGCACTTGAAGTTCTTCCAGACAGAGTTGGTAAGTGTGCTGGGATTTTCTCCGAAGTTCACATACATACAAGGTGGTGTTCTCCAGTAATCTCTCTCTCCAGACTTCCCTCAAGATGGCCACTTAATTGTTGTTATTGAACTTCATTTTTGTCATATAGCAGGTAATCTAAATGCTCTGTTTACATTTTCTTTATTCCACAAATATTTGATGATACCAGGAAGCACAGTGCTGTCTTCTGTCTTTAAGTAGTAGGTAGTACATTGTGTAGGTTTTTTTTAGAGTCTTGCCCCCAAGAACCGTATGTAAAGTTGATGTTGATATTTCTGTTTAAATTTAAACTATAAGCAGTGTTGTCTTGTGTTTTCTGTTGTGAATGTCTGACAGTGATAATGTCACATTCTTCTTCTTGTACTTCGCCAGAATACTTTTAATAAATTGGTATGAGACTGTGAGAATGGCATTATGGGAAACCAAACCCCAGAATTTCATTAATAAATTCACAGAACTGTTCTGTGATTGGCCAGTCTTCTGCTTCTCCCAAGCCTATCTCACTCTCTCCAGTGTCTAGGTAAAGTATAGACAGGGTTCACTATTGTGGCTTTATTTATCTCCCATTAGCTTGCATTATGATTGTTTAATTGTAGGGACTGCAATGGTATATTGTTATTTCAGAAACATTTATAGAATTCTGCAGTTCTTCAGTAGTAAACTGTCCAGAATTAACAGTGTTTGTTTTGTATGTGGATTGACTTTCAGTCAAATTTGTTTATGAATTGGGATAAAGATTATTTTTTAAAAAATTATGTATCTGTGCTTTTGAATGAACTTACAAAATGCTGTCATTTCAGCTTCATCTCGAATCAGTGATGCCCACTTGGCAGACACAATGATTGGTAAAGCTGTGGAACACATGTTTGAGACAGAAGATGGCTCAAAAGATGAATGGAGGGGAATGGTTTTGGCTCGAGCTCCTATTATGAACACGTGGTTTTATATTACCTACGAGAAAGATCCCGTCTTGTACATGTACCAACTCTTAGATGATTATAAAGAAGGTGATCTTCGCATCATGCCTGATTCGAGTAAGTAGGCCGGTTATTGTTTTTTTCAGATTGTTTCCTATGAGTTTTAAAGAAGACCACAGTTGTTTTCTGTGTTGAAAAAATCTGTTAAAGTACCAAAGTACACTGGTTTTGTGTTACAGATGATTCACCTCCTGCTGAACGGGAACCAGGTGAAGTTGTGGACAGCCTGGTAGGTAAACAAGTGGAATATGCCAAAGAAGATGGCTCAAAAAGGACTGGCATGGTCATTCATCAAGTTGAAGCCAAACCATCTGTCTATTTCATCAAGTTTGATGATGATTTCCATATTTATGTCTACGATTTGGTGAAGACATCCTAGACGTCATCATGAACTTTTGCCAAATTTGTGGAACTATAAAATGTAAAATTTGTAGACACAAAGACTTGACTGCTTTCCAGTTTAATGAAAGCTTAAATGTCCCTGCGAACCCACAATCTCTGCCAGCAAAACTGTTTGGTTCTGAATAGTATAAACAAACATGACACATTTTGTGTAAGAACTCCTTTTCTTGAAGGAAGTCAATATATTTGGGCAGGAGGGAGTTAAAAGCAAAGAACAGCTGCAAATTCAAGCTGTGTGAAGTTGATCTACTATTGTAATCATTAATCTAAATTTTTCATAGATTTTAACTTTTTCTTCAACCTTGCACTCACCTGTTCAACTGCCACATGCAAGTGCAGTTTGATATTTTGATATGCCTTCTTTTGTTACATTAAATTTAATTTCTTGGCTACTGGCAGTCCTTGTTTGCAGGGTTGGGATAGAAGTGACTTTTCTGAAAGGTTTAAACAGTTTGCAGAGCATTGAGGAGTGCCTAACCGAAGTAACATCAACCTGTTGCGTTTCTACACACTTTATTTCCAATTTAGCTTTCTAAGAATTTGCAGTACATGGGAAATACTTGTGCATTTTTAGTAGTTGCAGGGCAGTAGGATATCAAGTGTTTGACTTATGCACCTTTCAGTGAAAAGGCTTTAAACTATGAAAATATATTTAATCTGTATAACCAGTTAATTAGCGAATTACAGGTTAATGGCCCATATTTGCAGGTTGTAGGAACCAGTAAAATACATGCAACAAGGCTGCCTTCAATCCTATATGTACTTCTTTCTTTGTTATACACACTTCTTAGCAAAACCCAAGTGCTTAGTGCCACAATTTTAACTATATATGCTACTGTGGAAGACTTTAGACTACATATTGGCAATCAGTAGTCTCTCGTTTAAAACCTGAATGTTTGTGTGTGGACTTAGAAGCCTAAAATTACTTAATATTTTACATGGTAAATACAGTCTCATGCTGGGGGGTGTGGGGTAGGAGTCCTTTTACATTAAAGACTTTAGAGGATAAACATTTCTTGCCTTCTGCTTAGTCTGTTGCATTTCTTTGTTTTGTATGGTTTTTTGTTTTTAACCATTTTGGTTCAAGAAGGCATCTTCCCCACTTACTCTTTTTCTGGCTTTTCCACATACGGATTGTCTGGACAAATCTACAGCTTAAACCTGTCGTTGCCTTTTGTGGTGTACATTGTACATGCTTTGAGGTATGCTGTTAACGTGAATTTCATTCTATGAACACTAGAGTTCTGCATGCCAGTGGTGTACTAATGGGAGCTATAGGCAGTCTCAGTGGTTCAGTCCTCTGCGTTAGATTGTGGATGTAAATAGCAGCCCACAACAGCAAAATCCTTTCATGGTTTTAATCTTGCAAGATAGTTACAAATGAAGATTAGGATTTTTTAAGTGTGGCAGCTTTTAAAAATATTAGAATTGCAACACAATCAGCACAGTAACAAAATTGTCATGTTACGTTAAGGCAGAGCTCTACAAGTTTCAAAAAGTGCATTTCTTACAGTATGTGAGGACAGTCAACACAGTTGATGGAAGGAACAAATACACTGATACCTAACTGTATGCCATTAGTGGAAGGATGCAGGAGAGGTTCTGTTAATCAAAGGTCTGGATGACCTCTGTTGTGAGTATTCTTGATATTGAAGACTCAGTGGTTTAAGCCCCTTTCTGTCCATTTTTTTTTTTTTTTTTTGCCTGATTTCATGTTTTAGCCTTAAGGCTTGTGCCTCATTATGCTGTTGAATGGTAATAAATGCTCTCCATATAAATATGATACCTTAATTCTTTGTCCATTGCTACTATATTGCATTATGTCCAGTATTTCATCATGGGCAACCAAAGGCAGGCTATTGTCTTTCAGTGAATAGCTTCTCAATGCAGTCCTTAAGCACTAAGTACCTGAGTCCTAAATGTTCCGTGTGTTTTGAACAAAGTGAGCAGATTTGCAACACAGTGTTTTCATCCTGCAGATCTGTTAAGTGTTTTCTATTGACTCTTAAGAGTCCTGCATGTAAATCTCAAAGCTGAGCCTGGCTCCATGAGCCCAAGTTGATATTTGTGGCACAAGAATGAATGAGTGTATTGAATATACACAAGATACATGAATAACCTAGTACACTGAACTTTGGGCTAAATATCTGAGGAATGCAAGGTTTGTTTTGAAATATCTGAGGTTTAGGTCTACTGGAACATTTTTAGCATAGGCTTGCATTTGTGGGTTTTCTGCAAGCCTCTTGAATACACCATGTGTTCTGCCAATTAGAGTATAATCTATAAACTGTAAATTTTATGATTGTTTTTAGATGTCCCCATTGTCTGATGCGTAGATATTTCTTTTCATCTGTTTTCCTCTTTTTTTCTTTTTTTTTTTTTTTTTTTTTTTTATATCTTAAACCACCTTTTTGAGGCTTGAGACTAATTCCACTCCCTGCCCATCTGCTTTGGGCTTTGTTTTAGGCTCATGTTTCAGATCTGCATGCAGTGCTTGCGTTACCCTGGTAACTAAATGTTGGTTCCTTGTTATAGGGGTTCAACATTAATTTCCAAAATGACATAGGGCTTGTGATGGCACAAGCCATGGATCTTTGTATAAAAGTTATTCGCCTTTCACATTTACCTGCTGTAGTATTGTTGTATATTGTGTGTGTGCGTGTGTGACGTCAGGCTGCCATGTAAAACTTTTTAAAAGAAAAAAAAAAAAACACCTTAAATGCAGACCATCCTTTTTTGCATGCTTAGAAGATTAGAACGTTCAGTGTAACAAACTAAAGTTGCATGTTAAGATGTTTAGGTTTTTGTTTTGTTCTGGGTTTTTTTGTGTTCAATTTTTTGTGAATTTGCTTATTGTGCTGTTTTAATGGTTGTTAGTAGGATTAAATGCACCGGTGAGACGAGCATAGTGCCAACGGAAGGTAATTTTCCAGTCGTATGTGTCATACAGCATTTGAAGGGACCATGTAGTCTGTTAAAGAAAAAATAAAATTGCAGTTGATTAGCAAAACACTACATTTTTCTTCTTTCTTTTTGAGTGCCAAACCACAAACTATGTTAGAGTGGACTAAGGGGGAAGTTTTTTATTGCATCAGGTAGAAGCCTTCTTTAAATGAATTATTTAAGGAGGGAGGCTTATCTTCAAATAGAATTGACTAGCTGCTTCAAGGGGAAAAAAATATGTTAAAAACAGTTTCTGGTTCCCTGAAAATGCTGTGCTTTTTGTATTTTACATCATTAGTGCAATTTGGATGGTTCTCGGTATGTGTATAGTTCAAAGGTCTTCGTGTTCACATTTTAAAATTAGGTAATGAATTCATCTTTAGAGCTTGGTTTCATTTTTATTTTATTTTGAACAATGTAGACGGTTCCCTGTTCTCTGCATTTAGAAGTATAAACACTTTAAATCTGTTACTTAATTCTGTAAGTAATTTTTATAATTATGATGTAAGTCTATCCATAAAACATTTAAAATAAACCCTTTATGTGCAACTTCTGACTGTAAACTTTGTTCTCATGAGCGAAACATAGTGATGTCATTTCCGATTGTGAAGGAGCAGATTTTTTTCAGTTCTCTAACTGAAGAAGATTTGTTATTTTAATGCTGAGACTTGTATGCTAGTGTAATGCTTGCCCTCTGAAATAAGTTTGCTTACAAACTTAATTTCATTTTTTCTAAGTATAAATACTGATGAGATGGAACTTGGCAAAAGTAAAGCATACTGCTTAAATTGTATTTTATTGAACACAAAAAAAAAATCCTCTTTAATGGATTTTGCAAGTCTGTCAAGAAGTCTCTACTGCTAGAGCACGCAAAATATTCCAGTTGGGAAAAGCAAAAAGTATTTGGCAGCGTTTAGGTGATACATATGTCTGCTTAGAATTAATAGAATTCAAAATTCAATTAAGCACGTATTACTCGTGATAAAAAAGTAGTATTGATCCAAATTAGAGGTGGTGGGTAGAGAAGATAACATTACCATGCTGCAGCTTTTTTTACTGTCATGTAAATTGTTCTGATTAATGCATAAAGATTTAATTATGTTATGTTAATTATGTTAAGGCAGACTTTCATATTGTACAGATTTTCTCTATTCCTACCCTATTTCCTGATAATAAAGGGGAAAGTGTTATACGGATACCCCGAAACACATTTTTTTGGCACCAAGCTCATTAGATGTATACTGAAAGTCTTGGAGCATGCCAGTGTGCAGTTGGGGTGAATACCCAAGCTTCAGTTCCTTTAGTTCAGTGTCGTGTTTATTGTATCCTGCTGCCTGAGAGACTTGTCCCAGTGATTATTTATATTTTATACATCTGCCAATTAGGGAGAGTCTAAGACTTCATTTTAGCAAGAGAAAGGCATTCAAAAAGCAGATGTTAATCTGTGTGAGCTGGCTACATTAAATTATAATTAAAAATAGATACACTAACAGTTCGACTAATGTCTGAACCTGTTCTGTATTACAGTTGATAGACCAGCCTCAGTTTTGTATCATCTCTTTTCACAGACGAAGGAGCCTTATAAAACCAAAGACATTTTTGTTCTCTATTACTGCAGTAATAAAACTGCCTCTGAAAGCTTAGGAGTTCATTTGCAAGCACCTCAAATGTCAATGACTTGAAGACAGGAGTGTCCCACAGATGTAGGAGGATGGAGGTTGGGAGTCCTACCTGGAGGTACAGCTTTAATACTACTGTATTCTGTTTCCACATCTGTCACGTTCCTCCTTGTGAGTATAAGCAGGTTATATTTTTCAGAACAAAATAGCTTCTCTCTCTGCCTACCAAGTTATTTATTTTGGAATGTAATAATTTTTTAAATATTCATGCTGTAAGCAGCTGAGCTACTGATGATTTTAGTGGTCTCCATTTTTCTTCAGAAAGGATAAGTTCTAGTAAGGATATTTTGGGAGAGGTTGGGCTGCTGAAAATTAAGTTTGTTATATTGTAAAAGGAGAAGTAATAGGTTAGGGAAGCAACAGGTATGTATTTTCATCTTCAAGCACCAGATAATAAAAGATTTTAACTTTTTTAGCACACTTAGAAGTGTTTTTTTTTTCTTTTTCAGTGATTCCTGCCTTGGAGCGTTCTATCATTGAGTTCTTTTTCTCTGCCAATATCAATATCTTTTAATTTGTTCGAGGATTGGCAGCCTGGGAAAGCTACCAGGCTCCTAAGTATTCACACTCTGCTCTCCCTGTTTTTAATAGTTTACTGCCCTGTGAATTCCTTGATTCCTCTCCCAAATTCAGAGTGCAGAGCTGCATATGCACGATATACAGCTATATATGCACAACACAGAGCAGCTGACTGGGGTCTAGCTAGTGTAAATTAGGTGGTGTCTACTTAACACTTCCTTATTTTACTAAGATGTAACATATTTCTGTACATTATTTTTCTGAAACCAGTTATGATTTGCATAACTTCACTTATATGCCATTTGTGTAAATGGTTTTGTAACATGACATTTAAAAAAACTATATACTTTGGCACCTGTTCACCCACCTCTCTGGAAATAATCCTTAAGTTTACTTCTGTTTAATGCAGTCTGACTTTTACAAGTCCTTTTTGAACATTTTTATGCATTTTGGTGCCATGTTGTTGCTCAGGACTCTACACTAAAACTGACCTGTTGAAAGCTAAGGAATGTGGATATCTGCACATTTACTTTGTTGTGCTTCCCATGAAAGTTCTAGTTAGTTTGACTTTACAATCATTGTTTACTAACTCCTAGGCATTTTTAACTTCCAAGAGCCTAGCTTAGGGTGAATTTCATGAATTAAAGTAACTATAAGTTGTAAGAACAAAAAAACAAGACTAATAGTCCAAGCATTAGAGAAGATGCCTATAGTGATTTAAAGGTTATGCTCAAAAGTGTAAAAAAGAATTGTGACAGTTATGTAGTAATGTAGCAAAAAGCTACTTATACATTTCATTAAGGAAGGTTCAAATTGTTACTTGCTGGAAATTCTCATTAATCTTGGTCTTCGTTCACTCGTTCTCTGTTTTCTGCCTTAATAGGATATTCATTCTGCCTGACACAAGTCTGTTCTATTATTAGTAAGTCTCAGTGTGTTGTCTACTGAGGCTGCTCTCTTACTGCAATTACTAGCTTTGATTAAGAATACAGTGCTTTAGTAAGCAATATGTTCTCTGGTAACATCTGACAAAGCCAGGCACACAAGTCTTATCAAAGAGGCATCCTTCTTTGGGCAGGAGAGACACAGATTCAGGCCCATCAACCTGACCTGTAATTGGAGTTTTCATCTTCCAAACAGTATTCTGAATGCCAGATTTATACTCCTAGTGATTCATAGTGAGGTGAGACTAAGTCAATTAATCAGGTGGCAAAATGGCTTGTGGCAAAATTTATTGTGTTGTCATCAGCAGGACCCAGTGTCTCAGTCCGCTCCTCCAAACAAAGGATTTTCAGTACACAGATAGAAGGCAGGGAAGGAGGCAATGGTCTTACCTGATTTTACTACAGCAGCCTTTGACAATATTCTGTATCACCCCAAACACTACTGATTAGATTGAGTGCTGGACTACAATATCCACCTCATCTGCCTTGCTACTTCCTACTGTAGGCGCCAAAAAGTCTGGTATTCACAGGGTGCCTGAATTTAGAAGAGCTGTATTGGGTTTATGTAGCAAGGTATTGGCAGCAGGGAGGCAGTAAGGTCTTCTCTGTGAGAAGAGGCCAGCAGCTGCCCCTGTGCTGGACACAGCCAGCCCCAATGGACCCACCACAGGATGTAGAACCAAGATCATTAACGTTGGAACTCTTAAGATCATCAAGTCCAACCTTCAGCCTAACACCACCATGCCTACTGGTGGCAGCTCTAGAAAGCGTGTTAGAAAAAGGGTACAGAATACTGCGTGGCAGCTGTGAGGTCTGAGCAAACCATACGAGAAACAGCCCTGCAAATACCAAGGTCAGTGAAGAAGGAGAGGGAGGAGGTGCTCCAGGGGCCAGGGCAGAGATTCCACTGCAGCCTGCGAAGAAGACTATAGTAGAGAAGGCTGTCCCCCTGCAGCCCATGGATTACCATGTTGGAGTAGGTACTCACACTGCAGCAAATGAACATGCCCTGAAGAAAGCTGCAGCCCATGGAGAATCCATTCTGGAGGAACCTTCTTCATGAAGGACTGCACCATGTGGAAAGGACCCGTTTTGGAGCCATTCATGAAGAAATGTATCCCATGGGAGAGACCCCTCCGTCTGAGCAGGGGAAAAGTGTGAGGAGGAAGGAGCACCAGAAGTGGAGTGTTACAAACTAACCACAACCCCCACTCTACAGCTCCCTGTTCCACTCAGGGAAGGGTGGAGGATGTAGAAGGTTGAAGCTGAAGTTGAGCCTGGGAAGAAGAGGTGAACAGGAGGAAGGTATGTTTGGTTTCGTCTTTGTCTGTCACCGTCCTACTCTTATTTTTAATTGGCAATAAAGTAAAGTCTTCCTTGTCCATGATGGTAAGTGGTAAGCAACGTCCCTGCCTTTATCACAGCTGATGAATTTATCATATGTTTTCCTCTCATCTGTTGAGGAGGGGGATTGAAAGAGCAGCTGGGTAAAATTTAAATTGATTGAAAGAGCACCTTACCTGACAGCCATGTATGATTTCTTTATTTCCCTTGGCTGGGATAAGTTTGTGTGTAATTGAAAGTGATGTTTTCATATGAAAATCGAAGTTCATGAGGCAGACTTAGCAGGTGATACCTGAGTCCTTGACATCTTTTGTTCTTCTAACTTAAATGTAATTTCAGAATTCTAAAATATAACCTATGTTTTCTTAACCCATGTTCAACCAAAGAAGCAGCTCTTTTTTTCTTAGACTTTTTCCTTTTTGTAATGGAACTTTCAACCTGTGCCAATTTTCTGGGGATAATTCTTTAGCAGTGCGAAAAATACACTGTGTTTTAACTGTCCTAGCTGATAATTATTTCTCTCTTTCTAAAGGTTTCAAAATTAGAAAACTTAAGACTAGAGGCTAGGGGATGTATGTATTCTGGGTGTGTCTGTGCAAGGGGAAGGTCTTTGGTATTTTTCTCATGATTAGATAAAGCATGTACAATATATGTGACAGTGAATCCCAGCTTTAAAATACAATTTCCTTTATGCAAACAGCAAAACCAGATTTTTTGTGTGAAAATGAGCACACTAGACAAAACACTCTGGAGACTACCTGCAAATCCGTGAGAGAAGTGACTACAGCGGGGTCAGTGTGCTCTGCCAAAACTCCTACTAGGAGATCCTACTAGCAGCTGCAACATAGCTGCATTGGCAGCTTGCTTAGTTGCATAGAATTATGCTAGCTCACAGCCTTGTAATATTTACATAAGCTTTCCTTTTTATTTTTTTCCCCCTCAGGAAGTGTTCTTTTTAGTTGCTAAAGAAGAGAGTTATACGGTAGGAACTTGGAATAGGGGCAATACAAAACAAGGCTGAGTACTCAAAGTGTGTTCTGTTTATGTTGATCTTGCACTCTGTAAATCTGTAGTGAAAATGATCTAATGAAACAATAGGTTGTTTCAAATAACTCTTTCAAAGATGAAGCTGGAAAAAATGTTATTAGACTGAAATAGCACCATTATACATGACAAACTTTTAGTAGTGTCATCTCTTCTTCTGTAAGTGAGAATATAATCCTTTTCTTCTTTAAAATATAACTCAACTCATCAGAACTGGTACATTAAGACATTTAAAGTCAACCTAGCTAGAATAGAGATTGCTAACAAAACTAGCAGGAGTAGATGCAGGCTGTACTTTCCATGACTGAAGCCTATTACTGGAGTTTTACAAGAAGAGAGTGTGTTTATATAGCAGAGACTATTTACTTTCCTATATGCCTATCAAATTACTTAAACAAAGCAACTGAAACTACCACCAAACCTCTGGAGTCCATCCTTGTGACAGAGACCTTGTGATAATCAGGCAGCCTCCTATTATCAAAAGCTCTGGGAACAAGCAGGATTAGATGGTGTTTGCTAGTGACTGTAGAGGACTAAGCTGGATCCTGCAGGTAGTCTCACACAGCCGTATGCTTCTTATAAGGCACAGCAACACAGGATCTAACATGATTCTGCATGATTCTGACCCTTAAAGGGATCCACCTAGTCAGAAGTCTCATGACAAGGAAAAAAAGTCTGCTTAATTACACTAATCTGCCAAAAGGCTAAAGAGTGAAGAAGAAAGAATGTCTGAACTCAAATGAACTTGAGCAGAACTTTATTTTTTTTTTCCACTGCTGCAGGCACAAATGTTATTACTTGTTGCCGTGCTGCTACTGTCCTATTAGAGGACTCCAAATTGCTCCCCTGTTGTGCCTGTTTGAAAGTCAGAAACGCTACAGAACTGATACTAAGACTTGTCTAACACTACTTTGATACACACAAGCTAGGATAAAGTCAGGTGCAATGGATGGCTAAATCAGGCTTTTCCCAGTGCAAGGAGAAATTTGCATATGTTTGCTATTTTCCCAGTGTTCAGCACTGCTATCGTTTTGAACCCAGAGAACAATGTGAAGAATGTAGCCCTAGTTTTTGCACTTTTTATAACAGATTTCTTGCTTAGTTAGAATCTATTGTATTAACAGGTTTGCATATTTCCTCATTAAAAGAAAAAAATATGCCTGGCAATCTCTCGAATCCAGATAATTTTTAAGTCTTTGTATTGTTATTCTTTCCACCTGCTGAATGTCCTATTGCTTATTTATGCCAAGAATGTGCTCTAAGATGGGACCCAGGGCTATGTTCCAAATGTTAGTATAACAATTGGTAACTATAATAATTGTTATGTGTTATTTGCAATAATGTGGTGCTTAGAAAAAGGGGATATTCCTTACTTAAACAGGTAAAGAACATTTTAGTTAATTGGTACCTGTTACAGCCCATGTTCAGTACCGACTTAATGCTGGATCGCTTTTTGGTAAAAGTGGTAAGCTGTGTTCCAGGACCTCTTTTATTCAGGGAAAGCAAGATTCCCTTACAGCTAGCCTTTGGTGTCTCCAGTATGTTGTTAGGCACTAAACAATTTGATTGACAGTAATAAAATTCTAATTTGAAGAACCTATGTGCTACTTATATGGTTAATGTTTATGCTTGAAAAAAAAATTATTTCCTTTGTGTTTGGAGGTTACATAGAGAAAGGAGATCCAAGAACAGTCATAAAGGATTCACAAAGTACGATATTATTATTGACTGTATAATAATGACCCATGTGTTTAAGTCTCCTGATCCCAGATGTGGAAAGATGCATCAAACAGGGCACCTTTAAGGAGTGCTATGAATGTCCAATAATGATTTTAGCTGGCAGAGTGTATGGTAAAAATTACCTTTTTTTGGCTCACTATTTCTTTGTACACCAGTCTTTTTTCACAGATTATTAATTAATGTATTGGCTTGAGACCAAGAAGCTTTCTTCTCCTTTGTAAGCCATTATGTACACTATGCAAAGTAATTTTACCTGTTTTCTCATCAATAACTCAGATTATAACTCTCCCATACAGCATATTGATATATACTGTTGTAAAGGACTTTGTCAGAACCGTGTTTGCAACCGATGTCTCAACATTGCTGGAACATCTCACCTCAACGAATGTTTGCTTCATTGTGGTCAAATGAATGTTTGCTTCATAGCAGGCAACATTGCTGGAACATCTTGCCTTGCCTCACTGTCGCAGCACCAGTATGCATACTCTACAGACCACTGAAGAACTGTAAGCAGATTGAAACCTTGTGCTTAATACTCTTTCACTCAAAAATCCACCATCATGATATACAGCAAGCTGTAATTGTACTATAAGAGGCTGCTTATTGCAAATGTTTATCAGATCAAATCCTTTACTGGTCAGAACAGTGCCAACTATGAAAAAGGTGCACAAAGGAGAGAGTGAAGGGAATATAAGTTAATGACCTGGACAACCTTTCAGAACCTTCTCCTAGTTTAACTTGCACATCGCCTAAAGAGACGTTAACTCTGCCACCAAAGGTGTATAGAATGACACTGTCTTGAGCGTATACTGTAGGGCTTAGCAACTTTGGACATTTTTTTCTTCCATTTCATTTCCTTTCTGTCTCTTTCTCAACATGCTGCCCTATATAATCGAAAACATGAATTACTGATGCAAACTCTTAAAATATTATAAATTCTCATTTGCTTGTCAAAACCTGGATATGTAATTAACTTCAATGTTAATTGAAGCACAACACACAAGGGAAGTAGGATCATCTTTGGAGTGTGAGTACAAATAAACTGGAAGTTTTGCTTTTAGGTTAAAAGACAGAAATAAATACTGGTACATTAAAATAATGTATAGATTCTATAATAAAAAGCTTGTTTTCTAAAAAAATCAGAAATACGGTATTTCATGGTGGGAAGTTTTTATCTGAATTTATCCTGGAATTCCCCAGAGAGCACCACTGGATGAGTAGTGTTTACAAGCTTTCTGACAGTGTCATCTCAGAGCTAATACACTCCCTTGAGAAAGGACCATGGGTTCTGTATAAAAAGCTCCATTAGCATCAGTTCAAGTGGAGGTTAGGGAATGGGATAAGTAATGATAGTGTTAACATCTCTAACGAGAACAGCCCTATAAAATGTTTGTAGCCAAAACAGGCTCTAGCCTTTTTGGTACAAGTCATAATCTGAAACTCTTTATAGTGCCATAGAGAACTGCTCTTGTATTCAAATGAAAGGCAAGTGAAAGATAAGACTTTCTGTGATACGCAGCATTTTTAGAAAATCTGTGGTGTCTTAATAAGAGTTATCATCCTGAGTCTCCCAAGGAAGGTATCTTATGTTTTTTCATGCATGCTAGTTATTCGTTAAATAGTTTCAAGAATTTTAGTATCACTGTCATTGAGACTTACAATCTGGAGAACAACAGCCAATAATTTGTAGTTTCCTTTCTAAGCTAGTATGTGCGCTTGTGCTGGCCTTCTGCACAGGCAGGGTGCAGCCTAAACCATGCAGTCTTCTGCACACATTTTCAACTTTTTTCCTGTCATCTGTTGTTTCTGTGTTTAGGGAAGGGGAAGCATACACAAAGTTTTATAAAACAATTTCCAGAGGTAATACAGTTACCTTCTCATACACAAGATCGTTCTTTCTACCAGATACAGGAATTACCAGAGGTAAAATATGGCAGTTACTTTGCATGCAGACAGCCTTCCAGCAAGTTATGCGTACCAGAAGCAGCAAAACTATTAATTACAGCTGTACTCTCTGTCAACTTCGCTTCCCTTCTTTGTTTCTTACCTTTGTCTACAAGCTTAGCATAGATAACTGTAAGCTCAAACCTTGTGTACCTGGTGCATCTGGCTCTTTGTTGGTAGCCGTGAACTTTTCCCTCCATGCCCAGAGGCCTTGAAGACAATCTCAATATGTCATTTTCTCACAGAATACTACTATATCTGGCTAACCAGCTTTCTAACCTGCAGAGGTGGGGTGGCTGCAAGTTCCTTGGATCATTACTTCTGTTCACAATATCTGAGAAAATACTCTTTCACCTACAGAAGGAGAAATTGGCAGGAATATCAGTAATGAGCCTCCGGGATCCTGAAGGTATACAGAAACTTATTTCCATTTTCCTGTAACTCCAAAGGCTCCAAATCAATCCTGTTTCACAACTGATCTCACAAAGGCAGACAGGGTGGTAAATCAAAGGCTCAAGTGAGCTGAACTTCCCTTTAATGGTATTTTTAAAAATGGCAACAATTCACAGCTCCTTTTGTCTTCTTTTTCCGACATCAGTTGAAAATCAGAAGAGGGGACAGCACAAAATGTCATTGAAAACTTAGAGAAAGGACTGGGGTGAGATGTAAGAGATGGGGGATTACCTTATTTTAAATGTCACTTATTTGCTGGAAATGGATACTTGGATTTGAAAATAACATAGCTGAACAGGCCATGAAAATGGAGAAATATTGTGTTTGAATAAAACAGTTTCCAAACACCTAAGCAGGTTGGGTTTTTTTTTTCCCCAGAGTAGTAGTTACAAATTAGTCAGATATATCAGGACATGAATAAAAAGGCCTGATTGGTAAAGATCTCTTAGAAAATAATAATGACTGACTGACCTCTCACACTTTTTTAATGATGTGTGTGCTTTTGCAGAAGTAAGCAATCTTTTAATTAGCATCGTATCTACATAATAAATGGAAAGATGGGAAAAGAGAAAGGGCAGAGGAATGCATCTCCCAAAGCATTCATCCTAAAACCAGGCAGTTACATGAAGCCTACAAAAAAACCTTGATGTTCCAGTGTAACTTTGATGGTGCTTCTTTGGGATTTCTCTCACATGATCAAGTTTTTTAAATGATACCTTGCTTCTTTCGCTCAGGACAGACCTGTGGCAGAGCAGAAGATGACAGAAATTCTGGGTCAAGTCAACAGAAGAAAAATAACATTTCAAAAGTATCTCAAAAGGAAAGATGTGTGCAGGGGGACACCTGTGCTCAGTTCGTTCCTATAAAATGGCATTTTTTACTTCAAGTGTCTTACAGTACATGCTACGTGGTCAGTAGATGGTCAGCTGTAGAAACTGGACTTCATCTCACTATGAGCATAGTTGCAGTTTACATAAGCAAGAACTCATCGCAATTAACGTTAGTTCCTTTCTAGTGTTCAGTATTTGAATCATGATATATATCTGTTAGAACTCTGCCTTTTCTGAAAGTAAAATTGACAAATTTTTGAGTGCCGCAGCTTAAAAAATGAGGACCAACCAAATACCAAAAGCCTAAACTGCATTTGGATACAGAGTATTAATGTGAAGTATTTTCTGTGGTAGCACCATGATTAGACACTTGGAGTATCCATTATAAATACTAGAGTGTAGTTTGGGAGATATGGATAATTTTTTTAAGTTAAAGTTTACTTTAATTGGGCATTGTGCACGTAAAGAAAATGAGGAAATCTACCAGGTATGGTTATCATCCTATCACGACCTTTTAATTAAACTGTAATTCAAGTCTCCTATGGCCCAATCACCTTTAATTTCACTTTTGCAGGCCACTTTAGGCAGAAAAGAGATTGCATAGTTGTAATACAAATTGATATTTTTATTAATTTCTAACTTGGTATCAGCTGGAGGAAAAAAAAATATTATTCAAACCAAACACATGATAAATGCACTGGAATAAAATGACAATTCCTCCTCTGTTTGGTCACAGAATAGATAATTTCTTTTGTAACAGGAATTCCGACCATTTTCCATGCTGGTGAAAAAAACAAAAACCCAAACACAAAACAACGTGATCTGTCTGACAAAAGAATTAAAAAGTTCAGTGGCAAAGCTGACCAAGCCCTGTGGTGAGATGTTCAGGAAGAGTAGGTGAGAAGGTGAAACCCCTGACAAGCTGAAGTTTATCTGAAGTTGTCTGAAGAAGTCTGACACTGGTGCCAAGGCGATTACTGCTTAAACCCATTACAGGTTCACTATCTTCAGCCAGTTTAGTAAGCTGGGAAACGCATTCCCAGAAGGGCAAGTTGGCACTTAAGAGGAACATAAGAATGATAGAATAGTTTGGGTTGGAAGGCACCTTAAAGATCCTCTAGTTCCAACCCCCCTGCCACAGGGAGGGACATCCCACTAGATCAGGCTGCCCAAGGCCCCATCCAACCTGGTCTTGAACACCTCCAGGGAAGAGGCATCCACAACGTCCCTGTGCAACCTGTTCCACTGCCTCACCACTCTCATGAAGAAATTCCTCCTGATGTCTAGCCTAAATCTGCCCCTCTCCAGTTTATACCCATTGCTTCTCGTCCTATCACTACAAGCCTTTATGAACAGTGCCTCTCCAGCTTTTCTGTAGCCCCTTCAGGTACTGGAACATAGCTGTAAGATCTCTTCGGAGCCTTCACTTCTCCAGGCTGAACAACCCCAACTCTCTTAGCCTGTCCTCATATGGAAGGTCATCTCCGATCATCTTTGTAGCCCTTCTCTGGACCCATTTCAACACCTCCGTATCCTTCTTATATTGAGGATTCCAGAACTGGACACAATACTCCAGATGAGGTCTCACAAGAGAGGAACAGAAGGGCAGAATCACTTCCCTCGCCCTGCTGGCCACACTTCTGTTGATGCAGCCCAGGACACGGTTTGCCTTCTGGGCTGCGAGCGCACATTGCCAGCTCGTGTCGAGCTTCTCTTCAATGAGCACTGCCAAGTCCTTCTACAGAGGGCTGCTCTCAAGCACATCATCCCCCATTGTGTACTGAAATTGGGGATTGCCCCGACCCAGGTGTAGGACCTTGCACTTGGCCTGGTTGAACCTCATGAGGTCCACACAGACCTACTTCTCCAGCCTGTCCAGGTCCTTCTGGATGACATCCTGTCCTTCTGCTGCAGCAAGTACAGCACTCAGCTTGGGACCATCTGCAAACTTGATGTCGATCTCGGCGTCCATATCATGGGTGAAGATATTAAACAGCACTGGTCCCAGTATGGAAACAACATCTCTAAGCGTTGTACCGATAACGTGGGGCAGGGTGGGAAACAAGGAATGTGCCATTCCTCCCTGGTGAAACCCACCTGCTCGCTCACAGCCCCGCCCCGTCTGCCCCTCCAGAGTTGCCAGGGGAAAAACAACACAGCGGACGGGCGCTGCATCCTGGTGTGGGGAGAGCACCTCCCGGCGCTGCACCCCTGTACGGAGGGTCCGCCCCCCCATCGCATCCCGGTCCCGGAGGGTCTGCTCCCCCCATCGCATCCCGGTACCGGAGGGTCCGCCCCCCCATCGCATCCCAGTACCGGAGGGTCCGCCCCCTCATCGCATCCCGGTCCCGGAGGGTCCGCTCCCCCCATCGCATCCCAGTCCCGGAGGGTCCGCTCCCCCCATCGCATCCCGGTACCGGAGGGTCCGCCCCCTCATCGCATCCCGGTCCCGGAGGGTCCGCTCCCCTCATCGCATCCCGGTCCCGGAGGGTCCGCTCCCCCCATCGCATCCCGGTACCGGAGGGTCCGCCCCCCCATCGCATCCCAGTACCGGAGGGTCCGCCCCCTCATCGCATCCCGGTCCCGGAGGGTCCGCCCCCCCCATCGCATCCCGGTACCGGAGGGTCCGCCCCCCCCATCGCATCCCGGTACCGGAGGGTCTGCTCCCCCCATCGCATCCCGGTACCGGAGGGTCTGCTCCCCCCATCGCATCCCGGTCCCGGAGGGTCCGCCCCCCCATCGCATCCCGGTACCGGAGGGTCCGCACCCCCGCTTGGCGGCGCTCTCGGTGACCGTGGGCGGCGCGGGCGCTATAAAAGCGGGCGGCGGGCGGAGCGGGGCGGGATGGGTGGCGGGGTCGGGGCAGGATGGTGGATGTGTTCAGCGGGAGGGTCCTGGTCAGCAAGGACGGCCGCAGCGTGGACGCCGAGGAGGCGCTGCAGAACAAGGTCGTGGGCTTGTACTTCTCCGCCAGCTGGTGCTCGCCCTGCCGCGACTTCACCCCCGTGCTCTGCGACTTCTACACGGAGCTGCTGGAGGAGACCCAGCCCCCCGCCCCCTTCGAGGTCGTCTTCATCTCCTCCGACCACAGCGCCGAGGAGATGGCGGGGTACATGCACGCTATGCACGGGGACTGGCTGGCGCTGCCCTTCCACGACCCCTACAAGCAGTGAGTACCGCTGCCGCCCCTCCCGGTCCCGCTCCCACCCACCCCAACGCTGCCACCTTCACCTCCTATCAGGCTGCCCCAAATTCCCGGTGAGAATCGAGTGGTTTTTAGCACTGCAGTAGCTGTTGTCGCGGTTGTTTCGGGGTTTCTAGCTTATTAATTCTCTGGAAAGAAAGGCTATCAATGAGTAAATAAAAGAAGAAGTCGGAAATGAAATAAAGAAGTAGCAAAACTCACAGCTGAAAAGCTTAGTGGAGAGCAGAGCAAACCGTGAGGAGTTTCAGACGTGCGGGTAAAGTAGGTGAAAATTAAACGTAATAACAGCTGGAATTTTGCGGTGATAAATGTACGTGGTAACTGGATGTAAAATTCTTGTGCTGTTCTTTCTAAAGGGGCATTTCTATAGGCAGCTTGCTCAGCAGAACAACAAAGGGAAAGGGCATGGCCGTGTGTAAGTCACAGGGTGGAAGATGCTGTCAAGAACACTTTTAATGACTTAAGTCGAGGGTGCAGACTCCTTTGGACAGGAGTTTGCTGGTTCAGCTCATATCAGGAAGTGTGGATTGGGATGACAGGAGCACAGATAAGATGTTTAGGGCTACTGAAATGCCTATAGTGGGAGACAAAATACATGTAAATACTGATAAAGGGATTCCTTTTCCTCTTTACGTAAATAAATGTATAAATGTAATAGGCTGCAGAAAATATTGTTACAGGTGGCATCAAAGTAAAGGAGTTAGTGTGACTCCTTTTCAAGATTTTTTCTTGTGACAACTCTATTTTAATGCTTCTGGTAACTTCTAGTGTTCATTTGACTGTAGATCCACCCCCTGTGCGCTGTCTGGGATAGACCTGTGTAACACCTTAGCTACTCACTCAGCATAAAGCAGGTTTGCTAATTTTGTTTTGTCTGTGCAGTTTGACAGCCTCAAGAGCAAACAGCCTGAAGCCAGAACTTATTTCATTGTTCTTGACACATTCCTGGATGCAAGTGACCAATTAATGTCAGGCCTTTTAAATGATTAGTTTCTGTTGACTTAAAAATGTGTTGAAACAGCAAGGCTGTTTTCCGTAGTTCTCCAAAGGCTCCCCAGGCAGTAATTGTATTTGGTTACGTATTAATACTAATCGTAATAGAATACAGGCAGATTTCCTAATGGAAATGTAGCATTTTAAGTTACTGCATCCGGAAATCTCTTTGGCATAGACCATGGGAATGCGCTTACATCTTCAGCCCCTGTGGATTAGGGGTCTATTTCTGACTCTGCTTTTGCTCAAGTCATGAGGAATGGAGGTACAGATATCTTAATTGGCTTTTCTGCGGCAGTCCGTAACGCCCTTCAGAATCCTGTAGAGAAGCACAGCTTGTTCTGTCACAGATCGTCCCATTGTAGCATTTGAAGTCGTTTACTGAAGGACAAAGTGCAAAGAGATATGAAAAAGCAATGGTTTTGAAGTTGTTTCTTGCATATGACAATAAAGGGTTGTATGGAGATGTTCAGGGTGCTTAGGTTGAATTAACTGGTAGTTTGTTTTCAGTGATACTAGTGATTCGTTGCGGACTTAGAGTAGACAGATGTTCACTAAACCAAACTGTAATTCTGGCTAGATGCTAGCTCTAAGTAAGGATATGAGTTTAAAATTGACTAATGTAAATTAATAATTTGGTTATTAATATTTATTAATATGCACATAATTGTTAACATGTTAATATTCATTAACGTTTTTTGAAGTTCCAATTGGTTGCTCTTTTGTGGACAATGTAGAGAAGGCATTTCGATATCTTCCATGAAGTTAAAACATTCTAGTTAGTAACTTCAGTGTTTAATATATGTATAATCGCAGCACGGACTAAAGTCTCTTCTAGGCACAATAAAGCCAATTTTATATTTGCCATCTGAAACACATGTCACAAACAGAAGCCTGGAATTTCTTTCAGGTGAATTTTGTCTTGTAGAGTAATAGCGTGCATTCATACTTGTAGTGTATGAAGTGTAATGCTTTGCACATACCTGCAGAGAAGCAAAATATTGAATTCAGATCAGGATCTCAAGACTCTTCCATGCTGTCAGTCCTGACTTTTTCCCTGAGATGGGACTACACCTTTACTACTTCGCGTAGTCTGTTGCAGGAAATACTGCTCCTGATGCCTTGACTGTTTTCAGCTTTAATGTGAATTTTTGCTGCCTGAGGCACAGCCTTTTTTTATTCTTGCAGGGGTGTGTGAAGACAATGTAGCTGGAAATGAGCACTACGAGGAGAAAGGGAATAGTGTAGTGGAAGAGCAGGTATGCGGCAGAACATGTCAACATCAATCCTAGTGAATGGGGGCTGATGTTTTAATTATGATACACAAGAGACATACTGCTGTGTTTATACTGAGCGCTACTGTGAAAGGCGTCATTCTGTGTCAATGCCCAGAACAGGCTAGTAGTTCTTGAAGGCTCCCAGGTAGACAGAGTGAAAGTATATGACCAGTTAAGAACTATTGCCTGTTCTTAGTCTTTTTAGACTGCTATCCCAAAATCTTAACAGACACTTTAAAGAAAGAGGCAATAGGCATATAATTATATATTACAGGCTATACTGCTAGAAGCAAATTCACAAGGTGCCCTTCAGTTTCAAGTGGAAGCACTTCCAAGTGAATATTGTTAAAATTTAAAATATTGTCAGGTATCACATCACACAAGTGTAAAAAAAAAAAAAAAAAAAACCACACCATGTTCCCAATATGATATTAACTTTGCCCGGTATTGTCTGTATCTTGTGTATAGATCTTAAACCCTTAATTAAAAATACCCAATTACGTTGTAAGTCGGCTCTCGTGGACAGACAAGCCCTGCTGCTGTTCAGTCACTCCCTGCCTCAGTGGGATGGGGGACAGAATCTGAAGGGTCAAAATGAGACTACTTGTGGAGTGAGATAAAGACAGTTTGATAGAAAAAACAAAATGAAGAATTTCATTCACTACTTCCCATTGGCAGGCATGTGTTAAGCAATTTCCAGGGCTTCATCATGTGTAATGGTTGCTTGGGAAGACAAATGCCCTAACTACAAAGGTCTGTTCCTTCCTTCTTTCTTCAGTTTTTATTGCTGAGCACGGTGTCATATGGCATGGGATATCTCTCTGGTCAGTTTGGGGTCAGCTGTCCTATCTGTGTCCCTTTTCAGCTTCTTGTGCACCCTCAACCTACTCGCTGGTGGGGCAGTGAGAGAAGGGCATTGATGCTGTGTAAGCACTGTTTCACAAGGTGGTTGTTATCAACATTGTTTTGGTAACAAATATAAAACACAGCAGCATGCAAGTAGCTATGAAGAAAATTAACTCCATCCCAGCCAATTCCAATACTACCTAGTAATATAAAATCTGCGGTCTCAGAAACTTCCATCCAGCCTTTTTGTAAGAGTCAACAGACCGCCAACAGCAATGACTTCCACTTTCCCTCAGTCTTAATTTCATCTTTTTGTTATTTCACGTGCAAATGAAGGTTACCCTCTCACGTTATAGTCTGCATGGCCATAGTCTGATACATCAAAGGATTTGGCTAAAAGGCTCCCTGTCTCTGTACAAAGGTTACTTGTTCAGCCCCCTTAGTTACTTTTTATTACAGTTTCCTCTTCTGCTTTGTTTTGACCTTAGTTTCTGCTAGTCAATAAGACACTCTATGTGCCATTACACTTACCTGGGAATAGCTAGGCAACTGATTTTTGAGGGATGTCCTTGGTCGCATGACTGTATTTTACTGTAGAGAGTTGAGTTTGCCTTTGTATTACATACAGTGTTTCTATTTGTGGTTAATGATTTAATGAGTTGTCATTGGAATTGGTCCCATGGCACATAATGTAGTTTGTACAGGTGAGTCTCAGGACTTGAAATCCCTATAGGAGAGGATGTTCTTAACAGATTTTAAAAAGTTGGTTTTATTACCACCTGTACACATGGACACAGTGATTAAGCACCATTGTCAGCAGAACCGTTACAGATCCTTCTTCAGGGCATTTTACAAGCTGCACACAAATGTGAGCAAAATCTGTGTGTGCTTGGGTCTAGTTTGATGCAAGCGACCTTGGGCCCATAAGGTGTGTAAACAAGATGTCTGTGGGAGTGGATGAGCTGCATATGCATTCCCCTTAGGAAAGCAGTGTTAGTTTCCAGTCTCCATAGCAAATTATCTTCCATTTCCTACTGCTCTGTCTGATTGCTACTGTTGTTAGGCATCTTAAGCTATTTTATTGTCCACTAAGCCAGTAAAATGTGTCTTCCACCCATCTTGTTTTTCATACAGGTGGCATGAAGTGGTAGTCTTCTACATGGTTTCTACATGAGCTGTTATGAATTAATAAAATTCATGCCAGAAAGTTGTTTTCAATACTAGTGATAAGTCTTAGTCTCAAAATCACTTTTTTTCTGGCCTATTTGTATCCTGAATTTTGCTTTGTCATTTGCATTGAAACATTGCCCTACCAAGTGGTGAATTTCATATACAGAAGGTATCTTTCTAGAAAGATAGAACCATGTGCGATACTGTCATGGCTTACCCTCAGCTGGCAGCTAAATATCATGTACCCACTTGTTCACTCTCCTGCCCTGGAGTAAAATCTGGAATAAAGTGAATCATGTGGGTAGAGATACATCAGGGTAATAAAACTACAAAGGAAGGTATGATAGTAATAATGAAGAGTATATGAAACAAGTAATGTACAATTCAATGCAGTTTTTCACCGCCTAACCACCTGTTGCCCGGCTTGTGATCATGGATCAGCAAGCCCTGGCCCATCACCAACTTCCCGTTTATATACTAAGCACAATGTTACACGGCATCAGGTACCTCTGTGGCTGGCTTAGGTCAGCTGCCTGGCTGTGTACCTCCCAGTTTCTTGTGCACCTGTACACCTGAAAAATGTGGGAAACTGGGAAAAAAGTCTTTAATTTTTAGGAGCAACTAAAGGTCTAGGCACATTATCAACATTATTCTCTTACTAAATCTGAACAACAGCATCTGCTCGGAAGAAAATTAACTCTGTCTCAGCTAGGCATTAACATTACCTGGTGACAACTAAAACAGTATGTGTTTTCAACATTATTTTCATACTAAATCCATACTAAATCCAAAACACAGAAGCTGCTGGGATGAAAATTAACTCTATCCCAGCCATAACCAGGACATGCTTTATTTCTCAGCTTCATTTTATCCTTTAGCAAGCAAACTGTGTCTTAAACTGTTTTCTTTGGAAATGTTTTTCATCTTGCCATTTCTGTTACGTGTGTCATGCTCAACTGAAGCATTATACCCTGTGGTATTTTTCGATTCCTTTTCAGTCTTCACATATTCCTTTTGTTTGTGCCTTACTTATCTTTTTGAACTCATCTATGTGATGAGGTTGCTCAACACCCCATCCAGCCTGGCCTTGAACATTTCCAGGAATGGAGCATCCACAACTTCTCTGGGTAAACTCTGCCAGTGTTTCACCACTTTCACAGTAAAAGATTTCTTCCTAATATCTAATCTAAATCTACCCTCTTTCAGCTTGAAACTGTTACCCATCGTCCTATCACTGCACTCCCTGATGAAGAAACGCTCCCCAGCTTTCCTGTAGATCCCCTTTAAGTACTGGAAAGCTGCTATAAGGTCTCCCTGGAGCCTTCTTTTCTCTTGGCTAAGCAAAACCAACTCACTCAGCCTGTCCTCATATGAGAGGTACTCCAACCCTCTGATCATTGTGGCCCTCCTGAACTCACTTGAATAGATCCTTGTCCTTCCTGTGGTGAGGACTCCAGAACCGAACATAGTACTCCAGGTGAGGTCTCATGAGAGCAGAGTAGAGAGACAGAATCACCTCCTTCAACCTGCTGGTCTCACTTCTTTTGATGCAGGCCAGGGTATGCTTGGCTTTCTGGCTGCAAGCACACAACGCTAGCTCATGTTGAGCTTCTCATCCACCAGCACCCCCAAGTCCTTCTCCTCAGGGCTACACTCTATCCATTCTCTGCCCAGCCTGTATTTATGTCTGGCCGTTTGTATGGCTTTTACATTTTTTAACTGTATTTTAACTATGTTTTGTTATAAAACAGTAAGCTATTAAAGACCGAGTTATTTGTAACCTATCTGGATTTTCCCACCTTTTGACAGAGAAATGACTACTATCGCCTGTGTGATGGACAGACGAGGAATTAAAATTTTATTTTTGGACAACTTAGACAAGTGGACCTTGTTCTAAATCTTTCAGTGGCTTACGTGTCTGTGTGTAGAAGGCCTGTTTCACTGTGGAATTCTAAGGCATTTATTCAGACTCTTCTGTTTACACTGAAGGATTATGCATTGTGCTTTAATGGTGGTTTTAGAGAGTAGCTCTGTAGGATTGGCATACTTGACTATCTTTGTATGGGAATAAATGTCGAATGTTGACTTAGGTGAGAACCTCTTCCTATCCAGTAAAAAAACATCAGAAGACATCTGTTGCTGACTAGTAAAAAGAAGGTGGAGGGACATGTCACGCTTTCCTTATGTGGACCTCTTTATAGTCTCTGAGAGTCATCTCTGCTCCTGTGGAAACTGCAGGCAGTGGTGAAGAGCAGTTACAGGAAGGGTGCTGCAGCTTTCTGAACAACCTGAGCTAAGTTTCACCATGTAAAGTACCAGCTGCAGTCTTCTTCATCTCCCTGTGCTACACAGTACTTTACCTCAAGCTCTGAGGAATCCCAGGCTCTCATCACTGCTGCTCTCCCATGTACCCTGTCCAGAGTACCCTTCGTGAGAGACTAGGAGTTTCCTTAATATGTTTCCTAATCATGTGTTTTATTTTCAATTTTTTTCCCCCTCAGTGATCTGAAGAAGAAATACAACATAACAGCAATTCCTAAGCTGGTGATTGTGAAACAAACTGGAGAAGTCATTACTGACAAGGGAAGGAAACAGATCAGAGACAAGGGACTATCCTGTTTCCAGAACTGGCTTGAGGGTGCGGATATCTTTCAAAACTTTAATATCTGAAATGCTGGCAGATGAAAGCAAGAGAAGGCATCATGGAAAACTTTGTAGAGCTCTGAAACTGTGATTGCCTTTTTCAAAAAGAAGGGCAAGGTTATTTATCTTCTCTTGTAAACAAAGTTTGTTTTCAACTTGAAGATTAGCATTAGGTTACAAAATGTAATTGTTTTATTTGTAGTGTTCCATCTACTATATTCAGTATAAATCAAAACATTCCTGATAATACTGAAGAATTTCAAGAGGGTGGGCTGTTCTAGGCAGTAATAATAGAGCACTGTGAAATCTATGCAACTCTATGCACTTCCTTTGCAAAATCTGTACAATAAAGGTTACATGTAAGCACAAACTTATTTTTCTTGATGACAGTGCATTTTCTGGTGATTAGCACATATATTTTATTAAGAAATAGTTTTCTTTAATAAATAACTTTATGCAGTATATGTGTCTAATGTGTCTTCCTTGTTTATCCTAAGATAATCAGAAAATGTCATTTTTTAAAAAAATAAGACACCTTCATTTGTCAATTCTGGGTAAATGTCATTCTTTGTTTTTATTTTACTTTATGTGGGATTTATTTAAGTTCTGCTAAATGTTCCTTACCCCTGGATTTTTCTTCAAATGATTTAATGATTTCTTGAATATGCATTTTTAATATCGACTTAAACTTCTACTTAGCATCTCAACTGAGGGTATATACAAAATGAAATATCAGTAGCTCTTTTTGCAGTAAGAAGAAAGAGTAGACCGCAAACAGGTGTTCTCCAGAAAACAAGTAACAGTTGATGCATACATGACAGCTTTTTAATTTTCATACCATTTTCACCTTCTGCTCAACCACCTGCTTTTTGTACAGCTGAGTTATTTGTTAAGGCCAGATACTGATAAGCATCAACTTTAGCTGTTACATGCTCTCTGTGTGGGCAGTATTAATAAATGGGCAACCCTAAATTTTCTTCTGTCAGGTTCTATGAAGGTGGAAATGTAAAGGAACAAATCCAAACAGAGGCTGATTTAAGCCTTCTGCCTCCTCAATTTCATTTAAATTTCCCTAGATGAAGTTCAATACAATTCATGACTCTTCAGTGCTAAGAAATGTTGTTAATGACAACTGAAGAAGTTGCTATGGAATGTGCTGTTTGTCTCCAAGACCTGAACATAGGCACAATGTCCCAAACAAATACTTCAAATACAAGTTGAAATAATTTAGCATAGAAGTGTTTTCAGGTTCTGAGTAGGAACTGAGATGTAAGCCCTGATTATTTGAATAGATGATCAAAACTGTGCGATCAGTTTGTGAACAGATAAAAGTACTGTTTTGGGAATGTTTGTACTGTGCTTATTCAGTAACTATGCCTAGTTAGATATGTAAGAGGTTGATAAATCTCTCTTCTCGTAGTTTCTTCCACTGTAACATGTAATAACACAATGAATGCTGCCTCCGAAGATTGAGGTGTTTGAAGTGTGCTCCGGTACTCAAGATAAGCTAATGAAATTTCAGTGCATGCACATTTTGTGACCCATATAGCCTGTATGCATTGGAGGTGTGCAGCTCTATTTTGTTGGCACAAAATAGACCACAGCAAAATTCCATCATCTAAGTGTAAACATCTTCTTTCTACAACTTCCTAAATTTGCTGTCACATGTAGTGCTGTGTAATGAAGAGAGCAAAGACTGAAAGGGCGGGTAATGAGTAAGAGTTGAGATCTTGATTGTGTCCTGGTGTTGCAGTCCTGACTTGCTTATTAACACTGAGACTTGTAGCTTATCTTTAAAAATTTAGCTGAAAAGAGAATATGGACTCACAAAACTTGCACCTTATTGTGACCTTCTCAGATTTTAAAAAAGGCACAAAAAAAGGGAATTAAGTGGGACCTAACTAATTCAAAGATGATTTTCAGAAGACCAGTGAAATTAATCTTTTGCTCATGGCACTGATCTCACCATAACTATGACATTGATGCCTATGGGCACTGTTGTCTCAGTTTATCCATGGTTACTAGTTAAGAACATCTCTGGAAATTGCATAAATATTAGCCATAATTTTAGTGGAAAATACAATGTAAAGTAGCTCCCATTGTGTATCAAAGTAATTATTATTCTTTATTTAAAGAGCGCAAGACTAAACATCTTTGTCAGCATGTTCAGAAATAATGATTCTTTTCATATAATATTGTGAATGTAGATCAGCAGTGCTCTTGCATTTATTTTGCACTAGGTGGAAATCTTCTGCTGGGCTGCTCTAGGCTATTACAACAGCAAAAGCAAGTTGGTGCAAATAGCAGTGATGAAAAGCAGAATGTTTTTTTTAATTCCAAGACCTCTGACTGCAAAAATGCATAGAAGAGATTTTTTTTCTTACTGTGAAAGTAGCAAATAGATTCACAAGAGCAAGCTAGTAATTGCGAGATAAATAGCAAATTCCAGGGCAGATTTTTAAGGTTCATTTCTTAGCCATCAGTTAAATTGCATGATTTGTCCACCAGAAAAGAGATCTGTTATGAGAAACAATGCAGCAATCATGTTTTTTCAATTTAGTGTTGCAGAAAAGCCTTTTCTTCCATATACTAGAAGCTGCAAAGCTATAAACTAGCCAGGGAAATGATGGCTTAAAACTTGTCCCAAACAAGAGAGTAATGAACATTTTATAGTCGCTAAAGCATTCTGGTTTTTAAATCTTTGTGACAAATCATGCTGTTACCCAGCTCCAGGGAAGGCAAGGCAGTCGCTAAAGGCAGAATTATTTTCTTCTGCATGGCTGTTTGTTTTAATTTTATCGTCTTGTACATGAATCTACCTGTTTTTTGTGACTGTCGAAGCAAGTAATTTTTTCTTAAACACCTACTTTAACAAAAGATGGTGAGCGTTCTTTGCTGTTCAATCCTTGGATTTTTATTTAGCGTTCTATTCTGTTTCCTCAAAGTCTGTTGAAGTCTAACTCTAGGCTGAAGGGTTTATTTGGTGGTAAAATACAATAATGACAGTTTGTGCTTGTCTGGCTACATCCACCCAGATTTCACCATCATCAAAACACCAGACATCTCAATGGTCCTGGGAAGCAGCTGATATGATCTGTATTCATTTTACTGACAGGGAAAACAAGACATAATGAAAGTGTCTGAGAAGGTTGCCTGTGAAATTTGTGGCAATGCCAGGACCCCAATGCAATCTGTGGACCCAAATGCAATTTGATTCCCAAGCCAGTGGTTACCAAACTGTGGCTGTGAACTCACTGCACAATTTCCGTAAATAATCTACAGGTGATTCAGAAAACTACACTGCCTTCATGATGTTTTCAATTGAAAAAGTTGATGGTAAGAGAGTGTGGAAAAGTTAGACTCCCTTGGGCTGAAATATTTGGAAAGCATCACTTTTTGCTGTGAGTATGGAACACCTAAAACCCAAAAGGACTGTAGCTGTAATTGCCAAACGAGTTTGTGCCTTCACTCGTCTGTGGTTTTTTCTGCAGAGATGTGCAAATGAAAAACACCTTGACAGCGAGGTATGTTACTTACGTATTCACACTCACAGCACCAAATGCACATATATCCTGAAAAGGAAAAAAGTGAATATTTACTTGAAATAAAAATATGTAGCTCCAGTGTATGAGCTTCTTTGTTACACCAAGAAAAATGATGAATTTTCAGTACACTGATGTTACCAGACATACAATAGGGCACAGGAAGGCTTCTGACAGAGAGAGAGCTTATGCTGATACGAGAAGACAGAGGAAGACTGGCAGCTCAGAGTGAAGAATTTAAGGAGACATTTGAAAGAAATGGGATGATCTAGAGTCAGAGAAGATTAATTTTCATCTTGTAGCCAAATAATTCTGAGGTAGGATACACTTGCAGTGTCAGGACAATCAGGGACCAGAGCAGAAGAGGCTGGAGACTGCATGTTACATGAGGGTTCAGGAGGGATAGATTTACCCTTTGACACCTCCATCCTCTTCCTACTCCGGCAACAGGACATACTCAGGCAACAAGATCTTCTCAAGCTTGCGAACCAGAGCAGACGAACAAAACTTGTATAAACAGCTGCTACATCTTGGAGGCCAGGTGCTACCTTCTCTTCTTTTTTGATAATGGAAACTTGTTCTGTCACCAGCAGATGCCGCAGGAAGGAGCCACAAGGCTATTGCTGTTCCAGGTTACAGTCACTAAGTTCACAGAAGAGATTTTTCTGGCTATTTGTAGTGTTGTGGGCAGACTGTAGGGTCTTCTGCTGCCCAGAAGAGACACTGAGGGCCACTGAAGCACTCACAGGTCAGCTCTGGTTTTGCCGCTGGGCTGGTGTTTGGTTCATCTGTTCTGCTGTGTCATGCCATGATAGTGCAGAGGATGTGCAGGAGGCATGGGTGTTGTACTTCTTGTTATTCAGTCCCAGAGTTAGTATGTCATCTAACCCGGGCACTACTTTTCTTACCTCAGTGTGACATCATTTCTTTAGCTGAGCTCTGGCAAGTGTATAAAAATGGACCTGAAACAGTTCCTTTTGCTCGCAGCATTAACTCAACTGCCTTAATCTAGAGAAGCACTAATGCTACCGTTTTACTGTCTTTAAACAGCTTATAAGTGCAGTATACAATACAATAAAGGTAGCTAGTTTTTAAAAGTGCTTACCTTCTACTCTATTGTGTTACTTCTGAAGGACAAGCTGTCTGAATGGGGTTTCTTTTTGTGTGCATTGATTGCTTAGATAGTCCTCTTATCTCCTATCTCACCTTTCAAACAGTCCGCTGAATCTTCAAAGCTTCAAAGCACTGTTTGTTCTCTGAGCAAGATATTTCTTGTTCTCACAGTACTTATCCTCCATCCAAAATAATTTGAGATTGAGACAGTTTGAACAGGGAGTTTTATAGATTAAGGTTTTACTTAGTCATTGCAGTTGCTACCCACATTTTTAATATACTCATGGGGAAAATGGGAGATAAAAAAGTAATTTTAAAACCAAAATATTACTAATCTAATGTACTCTGAAATAGTTCTGGTGTGATTGTCAACAGCTGCTCTTCACAGTGGATGACAGGAGCTGCGGATATTCTTCTGGTGTTGAGAAGAAAATGTATTTTGATGAGTAAAATCCCAGCAGCCATGCTTTCTGTAACAATCCCGTGTGCACTGTTGGTAGTCACCCACCTGTATAAACAATGTGCCTACTTCAGCAAGATATTCCGGGTCATGCACTTTGATTATGACACCATGCAGCGCTACAGGCTTGCGGAAGAGTGGCTGGAAAGCTGCCCAGTGGGAAAGGGCCTGGCGATGCTGGTTGACAGCCAACTGGACGTGAGCCAGCAGTGTGCTCAGGTGGCCAAGAAGGCCAGCAGCATCCTGGCTTGTATAAGCCATGGTGTGGCCAGCAGGAGTAGGGAAGTGATTGAGCCCTTGTAGTTGGCACTGGTGAGGCCACACCTCAAATACTGTGTTCAGTTTTGGCCCCCTTGCTACAGGAAAGACATTGAGATGCTGCAGCATCTTCAAAGGAAAGCAACAAAGCCCGTGAAGCATCTGGAGCACAAGTCTTATGAGGAGCATCTGAGGAATCTGGGATTGTTTAGCCTGGAGGAGAGAAGGCTGAGGGAGGCCTTTACCTTTGCTCTTAATAACTACCTGGAAGGAGCTTGTAGTGAGGCGGGTGCTGGTCTCTTCTCTCAAGTTACAAGTGATAGGATGAGAGGAAATGGTCTCAAGTTGTTCCACAGGAAGTTTTGATTGGATATTAGGAAAAATTTATTTACTTAAAGAGTGGTGAAGCATTGGAAGAGGCTGCCCAGGGAACTCGTGGAGTCATCTTATGTGGAGGTGTTCAAAAAGTGTGTGATGTGGTACTTTGGGGCATGGTTTAGTAGGCACAGTGGGTTTGGGCTGATGGTTGGACTTGATCTTAGAGGTCTTTTCCAGCCTTAACAATTCTGTGATTATAAGATTTTATGATTCTGTACTCTGAGACAGCGCTTGTGGCAGTTTTGTCCTTCCAGCACTGTGGACTTCAGAAATATTTCTGGTCACAGGAAACAAGCTGCTGTACCTAAGGCAAAACCAAGCTAGGCTGCCCTCAGCCTTCCTGTCAGCATGTCCTCTCCTGCTTGCTCACTTTGCTCACTCTTCTCCTTCCTCAGTCTACCAGTTGAATAGTTAATCCTCTAAAACCAAGTTTTCTGAAAATGTCTGGGAAAGACACAAAATCTGTTCTCTTTAAGACATGTAACCCCTCAAGACAGTCCATTTTTAATGCTACTTGGGTTAAACACTTGGTGACAGAGAGAAAAGAAGGAACATTTATAAAGCGAAGTAGTCCTAGCCAGATTTGACTCACAGTGGCCTATCCCTGTGTCTTAGCTCTTAGGCTACACCACTAAAATGCACTTCTTATCCCTGTGTTCTTCCAGTAAAGAGAATTGAGCTCAAATATCTGGTATCTACAGGGATGCTTGTGGACCACAACCTCAGAGCTGTATTCCTAGCCAACACACTGAGTTTTCTAACCAAGACCAAATTGCAGTCCTGCAGCATGCTACGAGTTCTCTACTCTGAATGATCTGAACACATGAGACGAAAATGTAGAGAAGTTTAAGCACCTGCTGTAATGAGACTTGCCATTTTCTATTTCCGCGATTACCCACAAGAGGGCACCATCATCCCTACATTCAATCGTTCAGTAGCAGAAAACCTCCAAAGCCTTTGCTATCTTGCACATTGCCACCTCACTAACATCTCCATACTCGGTTTCCTGAGTTGCTCCTATATAAGTAGATCTGTTTAACAGTATAGTTATTAATAATTAATAACTGAACCACCATTTCTTGGCAAAAATATAGAAACATCAGAAACTGAGAGGTCATTCACTGGAAAAGGAATGTAAGGCCAAAACTTAGGTCGTTATTCGAGCCTCAAACTTGTGTGCTCTGCTGAGATCCTGATACCTATTTTCTAAACATCTTTATAAGAAGAAAGTGTCTTCAGACTTTAGTTCTCACCTGCTATCCTTAAGTAACACACTTATTAAGCAGATTAAAGGAACGTGACCCCAATGTGCTTTTTGTGGCTGGTGGGCAGCTGTAAGGGGAAAAGCTTGATGAGAGGAAGATGAGAATTACTGTCCAGTGTCCTGGCAAGACATTAGTTCACTGGTACATGCTTATGTAGACTGCCTTGTAAACCAAACTTGGGTTTTGTTAATCTGCTGTAAGAGCTTCTCATACCTAGCAGTAACGAACTGATGTGCTTATTTGAGTGTGGGTCACTCATGCCTGGATGTGTACCTGCCTCTTTAAAGAGTGCAGTTTTTGCAGCTTGGTTTTGTTCTCTTTGTCTCTAAACAAAGAGAGGACAAGCTAGCAACGTCATCTATCCCAGTGCTACCACTTATTTTTCTCTCTGGTATGTCAGCAGTGCAAGCACAATACTACAACATCTGATTCCTCCACACCTCTCCTTGCACAGTGGCAGCAAAGATAAAAAATACCTCAAAAGAGATATCCCGGCAGAAGTCCATGTCAAAGCCACATCCCTGCATCTCACAGGAGGAGCTTAATACCTTTCAGGATCAAGCCTACCTGAAGTACCCCAGTGAGGCTGTGTTGTGTCCAGGGCTAGGTATCAGGGTTTTCTGGCTCCAGGTTCTCTGTTTTGACACAGCCCTTTGGAAAGAAAGCTGTAGATGCATGCAGATGGTGAGCCTTCAGTATTACAACTGGTGAAGTTCACACAATACTTTGGTTTACCCAGAACATGCGTGCTGCAAGTTTTAAAATCCTAACATCGAGGTGGAAAAAAACCCCAACAACGAGGTGGAAAAAAACCCCATTCTCATTTGAGTTACTATTTTTTTAGTGCCCAAATAAGTTCTTCAAAGCACAAAAAATATTACAATTGGAATGATCTATTTTCCTCTGAAATATTCTTGGTATTTGGTAATGCAGTGATCAGAAAAATTCAAATTGCTGATGTTTTCTTTTCTAGAGTTTGGAAATGTTCCCAGCCTTTTTTACATTCCTTGTTGCCTCTTGCCATTAAAGATGATGTTCACTCAGTGCAGTCTTGGCTGCTGTGATTATTCATGTGATGCAATGGTGATGCTCTCTGTGGCATTCAGTTACACCTGCAGACACGGTGTGAAAGGAGCTCTGCTTGAAAATGAACAGTACAATTATGGTTTCTTTCAGCTGCTTTGTGGTTTCCACTGCCTGAACATCCATCTACATCTATCCAATGCCTCTTCTGATACCTGAATGGTGTAAAAGTAGATTTGAAGAAGTGGAGCATAAACAGCCATGCAGTTTGTGTTACAATGTCCGAGTAACCCCCCTGTTACTCTGTCTAGAGATTCTTTGTTAGTTTAATTCTCCAGTATGGTAAAAAAGCCTGAACATATTTACATATTTTTTTTTTGGTTGGTTGGTTGGTTGGTTTTGGGTTTTGGTTGGTTTTATTTTGGGTTTTTTTCTTCTTTAAAAATGCAGAAGTCATTTTGTTGCCATTTAAGTGCAGCTCTGACTTGCTTATCAGTTTCATATTTTGTCTGGGTACATACGGCCTTAAAAAAGTAGCAGTTAAACTCAGAGCATTTCTCTGAATAAACAAGCTAAATATGGGAGAGAATACTCTCTCAGCACTTCTTTGCTAGCTGTGGAACACAACCAAACTGAGGCAGGGAATGATCTGATAAGCGGGCTGAGCTGAACTGGGCTTCTCAGCACATGGCTCTGCAGCAGCAGGGTATATGTGGTAACACTGCCATCCTATGTTCACTGGTCTTCATTTCTTGCATGTGGACTAAGCTTGATACAGAAGAATAAAAAGTATGTTTTGAAGTTTCTTTGTCCTACTGAAATAAAACATGTCTCTTACTGCCCCTTGTAGTCTTAAAGCTTTAACTTCAAAGTGCATGCTTGGAGATAAAAGAAAGCTGTTTTCCCTGATCTTGTGCTTTAGTTTTTGATAGTGTGACTTAAAGAACTGTAGTGCGTGAGATGTATGAGGACATATTTCCTTTTGCTTCCTGGGGGTTCTGTTTCAAAAAATGCTAGATTGCGTTGCCGGTTGCATAAAGCTATAGAGCATTACACACGTGTTTATGATAACCTGTCTGCTTGTTTTGGCAAGTGAAATTACTGTAAAAATAATTTAAAAAGACCTCTGACTGGACCAAACATGGACACTGAGATTTTGTTGAATACTGTTTAACTATCATTATTCTAGACTACCTGGATGTACCTTGAAACAAAACCCTTTGAAATAAACACTAAATGCACTTTGGAAAATGATGCATTTTGAAACCCAATGATTTTTTTTTTCAATTGGACCCTGTTATCATTAACCTATCTGTGCCTGGGAAAGAAATCTAGGCAAGTGTGTTGGTCACTCTTATTTGCACTGATCTGATATAAATGGACATGTTTCAATTTTTTCTGTTATGGATTTCAGCAGAAGAATTAAAATTTGCACATTGTTCTGTTCTTTGAATAGAGCACAAAACTGACCTGGGAAATAGTTGGTTTGAAAATAGTGATTTGAAAAGGTACCTTTTCAAAGATATAAAGCACAAATTATGTCCCACAAAAAGGTAAATGCATCTGACAAAAGATCTGCAAATGTACTCTTGTTATAGTTCCATATTCCTGAAGTCTTTGAATTTTATTTCTGCTTCTTCTAAATAACTCAGTATTTATCTGAGGGTGTGAAACTGAAACCCAATGCACAGAAAGACAGAATATGATAGAAGCTTTATTTCTTTAACATATTTGCAATAAAAAAAGACATTAAGCCTGCAATGATAAGCTGCCAGTTGTTACCGTTCCCTGCAAACACAGCCAAGTGTCGTCCTTCCAAACTAATATGTGAAAAGACTAAAGCCTTGTGACAGTGTTAGAAGTCATTATTTTTTTTTATCATGACAAGTAGGAGAGACAAGTTTGTTTCTTGCCAAATCCAATTTCTGCTTCCCTTTGATTATCCTACCAGCTCCTAGAGCATTATTGACAGTTCCTTCCCGTTTTTCTTACCCACTACCCACTTTCCCTCCTTGCTACAAGTGGGTGTTGATGCATTAGATGATATATTCATGATGGTCTTTGCCAGTAATAACTCCATAAGTGATTACCTGTGGAGTGATGCAGAAGACGTACGGTAACCCCCTTCTACTTTGCTGGGAGCTGGGACTGTGCGAGTCAAAATATGCCCTTTCTGCTAGGTAGAAAAGGTGGAAGCTGTATTCTTCAAAATGGTCAGCCACAGCACAATACTGGACGAGACTGGTTTGAGCACATATCAGATTGTCTACAAGTGAAAATTAAAAAGCAGCTTCCAATGACTTGTTCTATTCAGAGAAATGAGGAGATGTTTGATCACCACAGATATAGACCTCTGCTACTTGCTGCCAGATGTTTCATTTTCGTGGCTTGGCCCCTATGAGTTTCCACTGTTTTCTGGGGACTCGCTTGACTCATGAACATAGGGTATTCCTCTTCCTCTCTCTACCTGGTGGAAGCTCCTTCTGGTGAACTGTGGCAAAGCAGTTCTCCTACAGAGAGATCAGGACTGGACAAGTGAAGGATGATAACAGGCATATGCATCCTAGGACAGGGTCTCGGAGAAAAGAAGCAGAATCGGCCATGGTAAAGGAGGTCTGGGCTTCAGTAGTTCTTTGATGAAGCTATCGATGCAGTAAGGTTAGCACAGAAGCCCCTCCCATCTTGCAAGGTGTTGGACAATCCTTGAGAGATGTCAGTGTCTTTGAGAGGGTGCTTTTTTGTTGTGTGCTTCGTGTGACAAGGATCAGTTCTCTGCCTGGAGCTTTTAGTGGCTAATGCAATACAATGAGCTGTCCTAATTTTATTGCTAGCCTGCAGATTTTGGAGCAGATAGATTACACTTACCAATTAGAATCAACAGTTGATTAAGTCAGTGAAAACTTAGTGTGATTTTGGGTAACTTAACAATGTAAACTGTCTGCAAGATGAATCCCCAACATTCTCACAGAGATTACAGATATTTCTTATTATTGTGATCTGGTCTGTGTGCACTTTTTGAAAATATAGTGTGAATATAAGAAAGCAGTGTCATGATGTTTATTACAGCAATAAAATGTTGTCCTTCTTTCTCAGAGACTTTCTATAGAAAGCAATGAGCTCACCCTATTGTAAGTTCTGCAGACTGTGTGGCATGCTCAGGGAAGCCGTCTTGGAAATAGGCACAGGTTTAAAAGCTATGCCTGAAGGGGGATGCAGAAGGGGGATGCATTTCCACCTCCCATTACAGGCAGAGCCTGTCCTATGAACAGACAATGAGAGTCACTGTCTCTCAAGGGAAAGCTGATTGAGCCAACGATCAGGGGAAGATACTCAAAATCATGCTGGTTTCTATTCTTTTTGGTTTCTGAAATTCACTTGCTGTGTGATCTTGAACAGACCTTCCAGCTCCTGTTTCCCATGAATTAAATGTGGTTGACATTTTTTTCACCTTGAAACAGTGCTTTGAAATCAGAGGACAGTAAAAAATCTGGAATTTATCTTAGAAATTAAAGGTGACATGTTGTGCCCAGGAAGGGTACAGTAGAAGTAGGCCTTCAATTTTCCCTTAGTTTAACATTAATAGCACTTCATAATAGAGTTCTGAAGAATTCACTGCTTTTTGTTTCCCAGATTTTGACACCTTTTATTCCTCTCACTCCCCCAGACCTGTTTTTGAAGCTTCTGGCACAGAAGTGGCATAGCATCACTGCTTAAAATCAAAACAAGAAAGCCCAGTGTCACTGTTTTCCAAAGGCACACAAATAATACTTGTACCCCATTGCCTTCTCTCCAACATTAAATAAAGGAGGGTGAGTCTAGGCAGTAATCATCACACTCTTTGTGGGAATTGCACAGGGGGACACTTTAGAAGTAGTAGCAGCTTTTTGCTGCTTTATGGGAGGAAATGTTAACTGCAGCATTCCTAGTCTTTATCTGTGAGATGACTAATGGCTTAATAACACTCTGCTCTTTGGTAACGCTGTGGAGATCTCTTCCTCTGGTTCTTGGGACTTTTATGATGCTCCACAGGTGGTCAAGGATTTCAGCAGTGGTGGGCAGAGGTGAGGGGAAGAGCTCAACCCCAAACCCATCTTTTAGGCATGCGGCCAGTCTGTTAGCCAGCAGCTGTAGAAGGGCAATAACGTAGTCTGTGTGATAGCAAGGGGAAGCACATTTTCTGGGCTGCAAGCAGAAAATACCCTGTGCCCATGTTATCTACTCCTCACGGTGCAATTTTTTTTTTTTTTTTTCAGAGAATTGACTGGTTAGCAGTAGCCACTCCACCTGGTCCCAACACTTGTAAAATGGTATTTCCTTTTGCAAAGTAGAGAGATGGCTCTTAGGCTCGCCTCTTGCTTCTTGACTCCTGCAGGAGGTGCAAACTGCAACATAGTGGGTGGTGCTGGCAGTTGCTTTTGGCAGGAGTGACCCTAACATCTGCCCTCCTCTTGTGCTGTCGTTGATGCAGATGAGCAGGTACAGATGGCTACCACCTTGGCTGCCATCCACAGCAGCGTCTCCAGCCTACACCAAGAACAGGCCTAGTGTTCAATGGTTTATCTGTTCAATAATTTATCTGCTCCGCAGAGAGGTGGTAAGGGATCTGGCCTTCTCCTCAAGCTGATATGAAACTCAGCAGCTGCCAGTGAAGACCTGTATTGTGTCCCACAGAAAAAATTCCCAGTGGATCTCATGATAGCAGAGGATTTGTCAGATCTTACTTGCATAGAATCAGTAGAGATAAGTGAACTGAATGCCCCCATACTTCACAAGCGGCTCAAGTATCCACTGGGTAGCTCTAATCAAGCTGGCATTGCTCTTACCCAAACTACCTATACTGGGAGTGGAAAGTTCAGTTGACGAGCCATCATATTAAATCCAACAGGGAGACACAGCATGTTAAACCACGTTAGACCTGATGTCTGTATCTAGTCTAGGTGATTGCTGCTGTGCTAATTAGAGGAATCACATGAACCCTGAAGAGGTAGTTGTGGGACTACCTGTCTTACAGAAGTGCTGTCTGGCTCAGAGGGAGGAGGGCCTGGGACTTTGCATTCCTTTACTTAATGAGGATACTATTGGGCCTTTTTTATATCTGTACCAATGTGTTACAGCACATAGGAAAACATATTTTTATTATTTTAAAAGATAGATAGCAAAGAAGCTATTTCCCTTTGCAGAGCAGTGAGATTGTTAGTGCAACACATTTTTTCAACTTTGCTAAAATAATAAATATGCCATTTTCCAAGCTTCAGTCAGTAGTCAATTGTTGTTGATGTGACCTTTGAGATGAATGGATGATTTGCAAAGAAGTTTAAAATACATAAAGAATAAGCCTGCAAGGACATGATAATTTCACAACAGAGAACTTATGGCCACTATATGTTTCAGTGTTCCTATTGCCTTTCTGTTTCCTGCCTTGTCGAAATCTGAACATGGTATTTTTCTTTTTCTCCTCTGCTCTCTACTCCCCTCTTCCATTCCCACGATACTGCCCTGATTCATTGAGTTATTTTTTTCACAAACAATTCTAGCGTTAGTGCCTT